>NC_052050.1:139962764-140262764 GCF_903992535.2 Arvicola amphibius | reverse complement strand
CAAGTACCTCTCTCTTGCTGGATTCTGTCATGTCAGATGCTAAGGTCCCTTGAAGGTTTCCCAAACGGCATGTCCTAATGCCCCGCGAGACCAGGACCAATGGCATTTTGTGTCTGTAGAGCATCACCCTCAGACTACTCAATTCCATTCTCCAACTAGAGGTTTTCTCCTCCTCCTCTCGCTGCCCACGGGGTAGAATGGGGTGAACACTGAAAACACTTTTCCTTTTACAGAATGTGACTGATTCTCAAAAAGCAACCGGGCTTACGTGAAGAGAAAACTGGTAAAAATCTAATGCGCTGTATTTATTCTGTAAGTGGCAGAACGCAGTGGGAAGTCACGTGCTTCTGCTCACACACTGTCCACATCAGAGACCCTCATCCTACAGAAGGTCCTACATCCATCGATCTGGGGACCATGAATCGGACGCTCTATCCCAAGAAAGGGATTGGCCCCTGTTTCTCTTGCTTTCTGGAAATGGATCATCATCTCTTTGGATGGACAGTAAATATAATGTATACAACACTTAAAATGCACTATTCCCCCCCCCCCATATCAAAATGTAGTATCTATTTCTACAGATACTTCTCCTCCTGTCAGATTGAGGACAAGTGGGAACACACAATGTAATCAACATGCTTTTAAAAAAAAAATATCAAACCCTCAAGACGTGAGTCTCCTGATCCTATTGAATTTAATATATGGAAAAGCATGTATTTCATTTTCCATTCAACTCAGCATTCAAATAACTGGCTTTCTCCTGACAAGCCCCCAGCTCATTTCCATAATTCCTATAAGTACAACTCTCTCCCAAAGTGGATAATGCCTAAGCAGATCCCCCAGGGATGAGTCTAAGTACAGGGCCAGGTGACCTCACTACAAGTCATAATCATAACCTTTTGTCTTTATTCGATCTAATCCTTCTGAGCACAATGTATAGAGCTTGAATATTTTTCCCAGAAATAGATGGTAATAATTTTCAGTATTATTGAAATTAGAGTTGTTTATAAAAATCTGCGGGCCTCAGTGAAGTACCTCCTTTTCTTCCTTATTTAAAATGCATGCATGCATTAACAATTGATGAAGAAGGAGGCCACAAATTTGTAGGAGAGTGGAGCAGGATCTACAGGAGGGGTTGGAGGGAAGAAGGGGAAAGGGGAAATATTGTAATTAAAATACAACCTCAAAAATAAAAAAAATGCAAATAAAATTTTTGAATGAAAAAATCATCAAAAAATTTTGACAGTGAAATGCTATGCTTAGCATCAATACAATATTTCTACTTCACTGTTGGCAGAGAATAAAGAATATAGAAGGAGATCTGATACATTTGCACAAAATTAGGAACTACTTACTAAGCTAATGAAAAGCTACTTCAGACAATGAACATACAATGTCTCATAACACAATATAATGTCTATCAAATCAACTCACGGAATATAAACATTTATTATTTTGTTTTTGGAAATAGTGCATAGCAGTACATACATGATCTATATGTACATTTAATGTATATAATACATATACGAATGCATATATAATCATATGTTAGCTTCATTCATTTAATCTGCAAACTCATGCAAAGAACAGGAGTAGGCACAGTATGCAAGACAGTCATCAAAACACTATCCTTAACTTCGGACCAAAGGAAGTTATGAATGGAAGCAATATATATATGGAAGTAATGGACATATCTTCTGAAAGGTTGGAAATATGCGTATGTGTATTTAAAAAATGTATGAATAAGATAACAAATTGGGGGGGGCTGTTCAGTGACTTCTGGAGGGAGACTCAGTTTCCTCTAAAATCAAAGTCATGCATGGTTTATAGAGTCTTAAGTGGTCAGCCCTGTACATGTGTCCTATGAGCAGAATTAAATGGACGGGTAGGTGGTATATACATGTGTGCATCTATCTACTTATATACATATACACATAGCAATAATAATTAAGGAAGTGATAAAGAATTCAGGAGGGAGAGGTGGGACAAGGGAGGACAGTTGGAGGTGGAGACGGGGTGGGGGACAGGAGTATCATAGAAACAGTGCTTACATGGGAAGTTTGCAAATGTTTAAATAATAAACTAAAAAGCAGGAGCATGCATTACAGCACCAAACCATTCAGACAACATCCACCATATGTTATTCTACCCCTGAGAAGAAGTTTTTCTTTGCATGCTACAGTTTAACCTGCATCTCAAATTAAGAAGGTCTGCTGTCCTTCATACAAACATATTACAAATTTCTATACAACCCTCACCAATCTTCCAAGTAGCAGGAGTTATGCCAAAAATATATTTCACAAGTGGTGCTAACACAATTATTTACCAAGAGCTTCTCTCTGTGCATTAAAAAAAAACAGTAATAAGACATACAAGACTCTAAGACTGTTTTATTTAGAATGCCTCCAGGTGAGAGAGAGCTTTACTTTAAGGTGACTAGGACAGACAAATTTGGAAAAAGACAAAGACTTGCTTAGGTCTGGACTGATGCAGGAGTCATTATGAGCCTTGGGTGGACAGGGCTTGATCAACTGTCAAGAGGAGGTGATGACAGCAACCCCTCAACCAAAAAAAAATCTTTTTTAGGGAGACTTTGTTCTCTCCAATACTTCACAGAACGTGTCGATGTGAATTCAAAAGGTAGGGACCTACAAGATGGCTCACTGGGTAAAGGTGCTGGCTGCCATGTCAGACAGCTTGAGTTGGATCGCTAGAAACAACATAATGGGGAGAGAACCAGTTTCCACAGCCTGTCCCCTGCCCGCTCCACACAGGGTGGCAAGCGTTCGTTCACAACTTCTAACACACACACACACACACACACACACACACACAAATAAATAAGTATAAAACACTATCATCCATACCTCCCTCACTCTAACATGAAATAAAACTATGCTACTTAGCATAAATATCATTCAAGCTTGTAACAATCATTAAATAATAAGTTTAAATGTCCTGTCCTCCATTCCATATGAACTGCTGACTGGAGGTTCACTTGTCAGCCTACAGACCTTACAAACCTACAAATTCCAACTGAGCTTACAAATGGCTGGTATCCAGAAGTCTGCATGCAAGGATACGAAAAGTAAACATACACAATCCTTTTACTTATTACCCATAATCCTTAATGCAGTATTAACTCATACCGAGAAAGTAAATCCTCCAAATTGGAAGCCCGAAGAGGATGGAGTAAAAAGGGAAAGAGCAATAAAAATATTATAACAGACTCTTAAATTTCATACAAATAATCATACTGTGGGTTCTAAATTATGTGGTGTCCAAAATAACTCCTCTTATTTTGAAGCCTATATTATGTCAATTACTATTAAAGAAAGGGACCAACCCCTCATTGTTCTCAAGGATCCCAGGGGGGCAGGGAAGAGAGGACACACCCATTGACAACGAGAAAGCTTTCCAAGTACAGACAAACTTGAAAAGGGAAAAAATTTAATGTAACAATTCATAACAGTATATGCCATTATTTCTCTAAAACAGCAGTTCTCAACCTTCCTAAAGCTGCGATCCTTTAATACCGTTCCTCATGTTGTGTACACCCCCAACCATAAAATTACTTTCATTGCTACTTCATAACTGTAACTTTGCTACTGAGTGGTGTCTCCATTCCTAAGCCACTGGAACTATGGTTTCTGATGGCCGCGACCCACAGGTTGAGAAGTGCTGCTATAAAAGACAGCGCTCTTGTTGTGAATGACAGTTTTCTATTAAATACCTTTTCTCTGACACCTTCCTATCCTTTGGCTCTCAATGCCTTTCTCACAACCTTACACATTAACTGCAATTTCCCATTACTACAGTCAAGGGAAAACTCTGAAATAAATGACATATGAAACAGTTAAGTGAAATAAACATTTTTATGTACAAAATCGGAAGGCTTCTTTTTAAAATAAAATCTTCTCATTCAAATTAACTCATGAGAATGAGGATAAATAGACATTTATTTTTTCAAATCTGACAGTTTTCTTTCTCTTTCCTTCCTTGGGAGAGGTGTTTGTGTATAGGATAACTAGATAAAAATCCAATTTATAGTGAAAGTATAAAATACCAAGCAAAGCTCCATAGCACCAGGCAGTCCATTCTAACCTTAGAACATCACTGAGAAGTACAGAGTTTGGGACTGGGCACATTTTTAAGTGGTTTCCTTAAACCAGCATGTGACATTCTGACCTGCGGAGATTCTTAAAAGATTTAGGCTGGAGAGATGGCTCAGTGTTCAAGAGCTCTTGCTGCTTCTTAGAGGACCCAGGTCCAGTCCCCATAAACCACATCCATCGGGTGATATACAAGTCCTTGTAACTCTAATTCCAAGAGATCCAATGCCATATGTGTCCTCATTGGACATCAGGCATGCCATGTGTGGTACATATACTCATATAGTCACATAAAATAAAAATAAATCCTTTAAAAAAATAAGAAATTTTTCTTAAGATTAACCAATATCCAATTTTATATTAAATCAAATTAAAATGTTTCAAAAGTTATTAAATGTGTGGGAATTTCAACTTTCAATTTTTGAGATATTTAATATAAGAGAGTTAATATTTAAAATATTTTACCATATTTATAAAGTGCATTTTTATTAAAAAAAAAAAAAAAAAAACTTAGGCAACTGAGCTACAGCCCAAGCTCTCAAAATTGGAATGTAGCTATTCCATGCAATGACTGACTTGAGTCTTCATCTGTATCCTTCGTTAAAAATGGAACTTCAGAGCCAGGCGGTGGTGGCGCATGCCTTTAATCCCAGCACTCGGGAGGCAGAGGCAGGCGGATCTCCAAGTTCGAGGCCAGCCTGGTCTACAAGAACTAGTTCCAGGATAGGCTCTAGAAACTACAGGGAAACTCTGTCTTGAAAAAAAACAAAAAAAAAAAATGGAACTTCTGTCTCTAAAATTGGAATGTTTTGATATGACAACTTACAGTTAGAAAACTATATTTTAAAAACTGAATTATTATTATCTGAATTATTATTATCTGAATTATTATTAACTGAATTATAATTAACTGAATTATTATCTGAATTCTGAATTTATAAATATAGCCATCTTATAGAAATATTTGTATCTGTGGGGCTGGAGAGATGGCTCAGTGGTTAAGAACAGAGTTTTTGTTCGTACAGAGGACCCGCGTTCAGTTCCCAGTGCCCACATGGCAGCCCACAACGATCTGCTAACTCCAGTTCTAAGGGAACCAATGTCTTTTTGTTTTGTTTTGTTTTGTTTTTTGTTTTTGGGCTTTGTTTTAGATTTATTTATTATGTATACAGCATTCCTTTCATGTATGCTTGCATGCCAGAAGACGGCACCAGATCTCATTATAGATGGCTATGAGCCACCATGTGGCTGCTGGGAATTGAACTCAGGACCTCTGGAAGAGCAATCAGTGCTTTTAACCTCTGAGCCATCTCTCCAGCTCCCCTGATGTCTCTTTTAACATCCAAAATCTCCTACATACACAGGGTACACAAACATACCTTCAGGTATACACACATACACATAAAATGGAATAAATATACATTAAGGAATGTATAAGACTATAAAATCAGCAAACATGTTTCACTTGATAGTAGGAGAAACCCTAATCTGACATAAGTGTGTAAAAGTGAGTTGGCGGAGGCATACCCTTACTCCCAGCCCTGGAAACACAGAAGCAGATCATCTCTGTGGGTTTGAGGCTAGCCTGGCCTATGCAGAAAGTCCAGGCCAGACAGCGCTACAGAGAAAGGCCCTGTCTCACCAAATTTTTTTTGAAGGCAGTGTTGAGGCAGAGGGCTTTTCTAGTTTCATAGTACTCGATAAAATAAAGCCTGGATTTATTTACCAGTCATCACTGTTCCTACTCAAAGATCCAGGATTTTTCTGTAGATACCTGGCGTCTAAGATATAGCAGGAAAAGCAGCATGTTAATAAGCCAGAGAAGACGGACGCTTCACAGTAAAAAGTGCCCCTTCTCTCCTCCGCCAGCTGTGCAGCCCTCTAACTTTATACTGACTTCATCCTTTGCGGATATCTGAGGAGTCTAATCTACAGACTACAGAAAATGCTGCTTCTTCAGCTACTCCCTAGTGCAGCTTTCATTCATGACTCTAATCCTATTTCATTACTAAAACTTCTAGGACACTTTCATTTTTTTCTCTCTCTCTTTTTTTTTTATCTAGGACACTTTCAAAGTTATCAGCATCACCACATTGTTTAAAATAGTATATAAAGCATAAAGTCAAACTACTAAAACAAAAATCTCTGACAGTGAGCTCTATGGCATTTAGGGTAATCAGTCGCACATGACCTATAAAACCAACGATTTCATATGGTTCAGCCCACGAGCATTCCCTGACTCCAACATCATTAAACTAAATCTCAACAGCTGCCTTCCTACAGAAGCTGTGAGAGGAATGCATTGGGACCCTGGGGCAGAGCAGAGCGTATTCCCCATCAGCAATGCTGGTTTCAGCAAGAAGCCATGTAAACTCTACTACACCTTATGAACGGAAATGATACAATGCGGAATAGGGACAGATAGGGCCAGTACAAGGCGGGATAGATGAGGAATGAACAGGCTGAGGAGACGACTTAAAGCTTAAGACAGTTTGCTGAGTTTCATCCCCAGCCAGCACCCACGTGGAGCAGCTCACAAACACCCATGACTCATGCTCCAAGGGATCAGGTGCCCTCTTTTGGCCTCCATAAGCACCTACACCCACGTGCACATACACAGACATAGACACACATACATTAAAAGAATAAATCTTTAAAACATCATGAGCAGGCAAACCATAAGTAGCAGGAGTTATGGGTCGGCTACTATGACATTAGCCCATCATTCTCAAGAACTACTCTAACTTGTTTTCAGAAACGTGTATGTCAGAGTAGCGTTCTTCAGCAGGACCAGAATTAATGCCATAGAAACAAACCTGTCGGCAAATATCTTTTGTTCAGTTATGGTGCTTCCTCAAAAGTGTCCAAGACCAGGGTAAAAGTTCCAAATATAACTAAACCTCCTCATGCGTACTACTTAAACCTAACTGGACAGGAGGTGCCTAGGCCTTTAAATGTCCAACTCTCCAGAGAAAGACGCCAGTGAGAAAGAATCTGGCCTAATGATTTAGCCTGGTGAGCACTGTGATATCTGAAAATATTCTGACTCCGAATACTTCATGAATCAAAGTTACTGTTTAGCTAAGAAAAGAAAATCATCTAATCGAATCAGCTAACCTTGATCAAATCGCGATACTGTTCATTGTACTATATTGGCCAGAGTACTGAAAAACTAAAGAGGGAAAGGCAGAAGTTGTCTTTGGGGACCAGCAGTGTGATGCTCTCAGAGCACCCTCTGGAGGCCAGAGGAAGGTGTCACCTGTAAGAGGAAGAATGGAGAAAATGGCGAGGATCTGTCCTGTCTCACTTGAGGCAGGCTCAAAAATAAACTTGACGACTTGCTTTCAAGGGACCCTGAAAAATGGGCATTAACTTACAGTTTGAAATACCGAAAAATGCAATCGATGTGTCACAAAATCCTCAAATAATGTTGCTGCTTCACTTTCCAAAAGTATTGATTAGCAAGCTTTCTACATACATTCTGAATTCTTCGTGGGAACTTAATGCAGAGGCATTGTGTGTTTGTTTATATTCCCGTGTGTACAGGAATACATCTACATGTGTAGACATGCATGTGGAGGGCAGAAAGACAGTCCTCAAAGGCCAGACAGTATTTCGAGAGTCTATGACTGACCTGGAACTTGCCAAGCAGGTGAGGTTGGCTGGCCAGTAAGCCCCTATATTTGCCTGTCTCCACCTCCCCAATGCTAGATTTACATGCAGACCCCACCAGACTTTTTTTAAATGTAGACTCTGGGGAACAAGGTCTTTGTGCTTGCAAGGTATTTTTATATTTAGAAGAATATATTTAAACACAATTCTTCACTCACAAAAGCTAGTTTTGTAAACAATATCATACAGCATAATCAAAATCATCGAGCTTTTTAAAGTAGCTAGTGTTCTGATTAATAAACAGAATGGATTAAGCTGTGTATTTTCTTCTAACACCTCTCTTCTTCTAAAGCAACAAACACTGACATCTATTGGTATTTTGGTAGCTTGCTTTTTCTTCTTTCATTTCAATCAACTAAAGCTCATGCAGATACGAATAGAATTAGGATGGAGAGATATGCCGCCTGTTCCTTTAGGGAACGTTTGCTTTATGTTCATTAGTAGTGTATTTAAAAGGTATATTTTCCCTTGATTAAAATAAAGTAAACCATTACGATTTAATGTTTGGTTTTATTTCTTCTATTTGCCAAGGTGAAGAGTTTCGGGGTTAACTAACCAAGAAAAAAAGTGTGGTAATTACTTCTTGGAGCAAATTCGGTAACTATTAATACAAAAATACTAGCACATGGTGTGATTTCTTCTCTCTTGACAGAGCCCAATAAACAATCAGTACTGTTAAAGACTACTACTGGTAAAAGCAATAGAACTCTGATCTGGTAAGAATCCATTATATTCCCAAGAACCTTAAACATGACATTTAACCATTCTAATGAGGGAGGAAGAAAAATGAACATGTGTAGAAACGTACATTTATTGCATTACTGGTTTTGCTTCTATTTCAAAATACCTGCAGCAGGGTCTACAAACTTTGCTGGCAACATATTGTTATCCCTGATAAAAAAGATAGGAAAGGACATGTTGATGTACACTTTGGTTCCTTAGTGGCTGTAATGTACACAAGTCCAAGAGAGAAGACACATATTCTGTACTACAAAAGGATGTTTAAACATCAACTCTGAAAATGTTGCCAGAAAAGGAGTCAGGTTTCAAAATCCTGCAGTTTGAAGCCTCAACATTTTTCTGCCAGATAAAATCCTGTTGCACCTCACTCTACTTTCAATATTTAGATTGAGCTCAGCAATGTTTTCATAATACATACATGCAGTTATGAAACTTGATGTACTCACTTTCCCCTATCTTTACAGGTAGTCCATATTAATATTTATGCCCACGCTAACATAAGGTCGGCACTGGCTTTTCTTTCCCATAAAAGGTAAATTATGAAAATTATGTCACATGTCCTTGCAGACAATTCCTTCTTTGAGTAATCTGATAAAGAAAGCTTATATTTGTTGGGTACAGAGTCCCTGCTGGCCAGCAGTCAGCAGGCTTTCATGGGTTATCTTGTTCACACTCCAGAGAGTCCGGAATTATCTCCACTTTACAAAAGGAAAAGAAACCTAGGCACTGAAAGATTAAGTAAGTTTTCCATGAGTTTACAACTAAAGGATGTTTGGTGATACTGGAGTTTAAATCTAGGCAATCTGTGTGGAGAATTAAGGGCAGGAGCATGCTGCCTAGCATTCAGACACTTTCATATTTTCTATTTTAAAAAATGATATAATATGCAATGCATGTGTTACACTGCCTGGAACACAAATTAACAGTTATCCCCATTACTCTGAACAGAAAAAGATTGATGAGGACATTGGAAATATATTTACTGTTCACACAATGGTCTAACACTTTCTGATATTACATATACATACATACATGTGCATATATATACATAACAGTCTTAGTACTTTCTTCTAATACTAGTATAAGTGCTGTTCTCTTTATTGGTACCATTTCATCACTTTGTATATATGAAAAGAGCATTCAAGCTTCCCTCATTATCCCTGCTATTTTAGTTATTCATAACAAGTCCTATTTTGTTCTGTAAATAATCTTTAGTGTTTTTAATAATTACATAATGTAAGCAGTTACAAGTAACCAGGTTGAAACAGACCACTGGACATTCCTGCCTGTTCTGTAAACACACACTGCCCTGTTAGTGACAGGGTACTTTATTTCCAAGAATGTTTACAGACACTTCAGCCTTTGGAGCCATTTAGTTAAGGAAACAGGTGGGTGACATCATTGGAGGCCATACAGCCTGCGCCTAGCTACTTGGGATACTATGTGTCTTTGGTTTTTCACCCACAAATGCCCCATCCACCAGGCATGACTTAGCACAGAATAGTTACAGATCTGAACTAGGTGTGAGGGCAGTTTCATGCCAGGTCATTTAAGGGGGCAAAACAATAGCAAAAATAATATTGTACAGAATAAGAAAAACATCAGCAATCTTAAGGAAGGTCTGAAGTCAATTGGTAAATTGACAGAATAAAAAGAAAAACTGGTTTTGTAATTCAAGCTTTTAAAGGAAAATATTAAGGTGAATGACTCAATTGGAGGCAGGATCTGGGAGGTCCAGCTTGCAGAAGGCTCGGGACATTATGGGGCCCTTGATACATGGATCTGTGACACAAAGCCCAGGGTTTTGCTGAGATTGCTTCTTTTGTGCAAAGAAGAAGAATTAATGGCCTCAAGGGTGTCGGATCAATGACAGTCATTATTACCGAATAAATAATTCTGTTGAACATCTGCAGCCAGGACAGCGTGCAATTTTGTATTTGTTAACTGTATCGATGATAGGAAACATTGTCAGGTACGTGTGACACATCAAATGGACCTGTCACATAGCAGGTTCAAAGGTGTTCTTCTCCTGAAGAGTTCCCACCATTGGCTGTGCCTATGCACATGATGGAGTCCACTGCAGGGCTGCGTGCCCTCAGTGATCTCAGCTGCTGTGAAATTGGCGTGACAACATCCACAGAGAAGCCTCAACATTGCACATGCATCACCAAGGACACGCCTACTGCTTCGGTGTTGTTTTAAGGAAAGGGGGCACTTGGTATTGAAGGCAACAACATTGGAACAATTCAAGCAATAGTTGTCCTGGTAAATCCTAAATGTGGCTACATGGCAAGTGTGAAGGCTGTTGGGGATGCTAAGGATCTACAGGTCAGAAAAAAACAAAACCAGAAAGAATGTGGATTTCCCCACACATCACATGGCTCTTAGCTACTCATCCTCTTCAAGACTGGCACTTACCATTAGAAGGGACAAGTGACAAAGCAAAGGCAGAAACACAGATTTCTAAACAGGACTAGCCAATGCCCTGTGTTCCTATGCAATGACCATTTCAAGTTAACCATTTGCAAATCAAATGAATACTCTTAATCTGCTTTAATCTGTTGGCAGGATCCTAAAGGGGATAGAAATTCTTCTGGAGTGAGTAAAACTTCCTCTATCGATGATGATGATGATAATAATAATAATAATAATAATAATAATAATAATAATACTGTGACAGGGTACAAATATACTAAAATCTAAACTCTAGCCCAGAGACAAGTTCATCCCAATTTTTCTGGGGAAATAGGAGGGAAAAAAAGCACTTAATCAATTTGTCTGGTTAAGAGGGTGCCAAGCTGTAGGCCTACAAAAACAAATGGAAAACATCAAGGAAGTTCTAGAATTCTCTCTTAAAGAGAACATTAGACAGTCCTGAGACAGCTGCCCACCTGGTGCGTAACGGCTACAGCGCAGGGCAGTGAGATTTCCAGCCTAAGACACTAAAATCACTAAGACATCTGTGTTACGTTTTAGACTGGAACCCTTGACAAGAGGTAAACCTGCTACTGAAAGAGACACTAATCAGACCACCACCCCACCTTAATGTATGAGAGCATCTAAGACACTGGTTCTCAACTTCCCCAATGCTGTGACCCTTTAATACAGTTCCATCATGTTGGGCTGGCCCCCGACCCCAAATGTAAAATTATTTTGTTACTACTTCGTAACTGTAATTTTGCTTCAGTTATGAACGGTACTGTAAATATCTGATATGCAGGATATCTGATATGCGACCCCTGAGAAAGAAAGGGTGGGGTCGTTTGACACCCCCCTCCCCCCGGGAGTCGCGACTCACGTGTTGAGAACCGCTGATCTAAGGGGACCCTAGGAAGTTCTGAAGAAAACAGACACCACAAGAGAAAGAAAACCTTCTTGATACCTTTACAGTGTTTGTTAGGACTGGATCTCTTTAACATACTATGATGACATTAATCCAGATCCCCATTTCATACTCTGACTACTATATTTAATCTCCAAAATATACAGTAAACACTAGCGAAGCATCAGTCTACCTTCAGGAAGGGTCATGCGGGATGATTAAGGTGAATCTCATGAGCAGTACCCTTTATGCAGACACAAGAAGGGCCAGTGGATAAACAATTACCCTCTGTTCAGTTTCTGTTTTGTTCTAAACCTTGCTTAGGGTCTCTGCCAACAACCCGAGTTCTGAATTGCTGGGTGATTCCAAGGCGTGTGCTAAGAAAATGCGGTTTGTTTTCTTCCTGCACGGAGCAGATACTTCAGCTATCTTCTTAAGGCGCAAAGTGCACAAGTGTGCTTTAATTTCCCAGAAGTACTTCATAATGTGTGTGTGTTGGAGACACTCTAAGAGACACAAGGCATCCAGATCGACCCGTAGGGGATTGTAGAGGGACAGTGAAGACCCTCTCATGCTCCACCGCTTTAAGCATCTACTTAGCCTCCAGTAGGTGCTTCAGCCTTTCCTAGGGATATCTAAGGTGACACCGTCATTGACGCGCTCTGATGGGGGAATTAAAAAGATCGCTTAAAAAAACCTAACTTCTTTTTCCATTCTATATATATATATAACCGCTAAGCAAGAGGAGTTCAAAATTCAGGCAAACTGTTGCTTTCTGACATCTCTTGGGAAACTAAACTAGGCATATTTATCAGGGTGACCCTGAAAACTAGAACCGCTAAATCAAGAGATCGTAGAATTTGTTCAGAGCCTACCTAAATCTTGGCACCCGGCCGGTTTCTGCGTGCTTCGCTAACCTTTAGGAATCCCTCTCAGCTGTTCTGGGTTTCCCTATCGCAGCACGCAATCAGGGCGAAGCCAGGCTCGCACGGCGGCTGTGCACCGCTTCCCTCCGCCCTCCACCCCCGCGCCGACGCCCGGGCACCAAAGCCGCCCTTTTCCTCCGACCACCCTCGGCGCAGCAGGGCCCACGCGGTGGGGCGCAGGCTCTCGGACCCCGGGCCCGTTCCCGCTTCTCTCGCTAGAGGGCAGGCGGGGCCTGCGCAAAGCCCTTGGGCCGCAGGGCACGCGCAGCCGGCAGGGATCCCGCACTCCGAGTCGCACTCCGAGCTGGGCTCCGAGACCTACGCGGGGACCGAGGGCCAACCCCGAGAGCAGGGCGCGCAGGGCGAACCCGGGAGGGTCCGGGATGGACGGCCAGGCTCTCGGGGCGCGCAGGGCGCGGGTGCCAGGTGGGACGATCCCCTCAGGGAAGCGCGGGGTTCCGCAACGCTGGGACCCAGTCAGGCGTGGGGAGCGCAACTCAGAAACACACGGGACAGACTGAGGCGTCCGCCTGGGAGAAGCGGGGCTGCAGGCACTCACCTGGGCTCGGGTCGCCCTCGCCAGGCGCGGGCTTCCCGCGGGATCCCCGGTCCTTCTTCTTGCCCTTCCCCTTGCCTTTGCCTTCTTTGCGCTCGGACATCTCGCCGAAGATGAGCGCTCTGCTCGGAACCGGCTTGGCGACGGTGACGCGCGACAAGTTTGGTCCAAGGGCTTGGAGAAAAGTTTGTCCCCGGAGGGAAAAGCGAGCGGCCGGGCTGCGTGGGGGGCGTCGCCTGTCGCCTGCGGGGAGCGGCGTGGACTCGGTCACCTGGAGCGTCCGCTCCGTCTGGGATGCCTCGGGGCTGCTCTAGTGTCCCGGGTCCCGGCGCTGCTGGCTCCGGCGTGGCCTCGCTCCGGTGGCGTCTGTCTTGCGCCCTTAGAGCACGGAGAAGGAAAGGTGTTCACAGTCCGGTCTGCGCTCGCGTAGCCAGGCTGCTGCCGCCGCCGCCGCTCTGCTCTGCTCTTGCCGTCCGCGCGGCCCGGAGTTCCCACAAGTTTTGGGGAAGTCCTAGCCGGCTCTTTTTCAATTGCCCGCAGGTTGGACGCTGGCGCCTCCTTCGCACCCTCCCCTCGCTTCGCCCCCTCCCTCTTCCCCACCACACCCCCACCCCGAGGCGCAGACACGCCAACGGGAGGAGCCTGAGCTGTGCGCTCGCGGTTCCAGCCCCTTTTTTCTGGCTGCCCGGCCTGGCTGGGGGCGGCCGAGCCCAGCGGCTGCCGGCAACACCCGACAGGGGTCGCTGGAAGCTGCGCTGGCTGTACCGCCACCGCGGGGCCAAACCGAGCAGTCCCGAGAGACCAGGAAAGGACCCTGGCTCTCACAATCCTCCGCAGGCTGCAGTAGCCACAAAACTGATGCAAGTCTTGAAAACTGAAGAGAGATGGAGAAAAGTTTGCAACCATGGCACCTGCCCCACAACGAAGGCTCTAGAGATCTGGAGGCCCCCGGGACGGGGAGGGACAGTTGCTATTTCTCAGAAGGGCTAAGGATTTATTTTTTTCTCACTTTGGGGGAGCTTCCCTTTCTCCCCGAGGGCAAAGGTGAAGTCTGGGGTGAATGGGAGTTGGCGGTACCCAGGAAGGGTTCTGCTAACTTCAAGCATGAATAGCTTGTACTTCATACGTCTGCTACTTGAGCTTGTGTCTGCCTTCGTGTGTTTAATAGCATGCCTGTTGGATTTCCCATCTCCAGTTTTGTTTTTAAAATAGCCTCTTCTAAGCACAATATCTTTTATTCCTAGTTAATTTCCGAAGGAACTGATGAGCCATAGTTCACCATGGTCAGGAACATCTCTACGGTAACCCTCCCCGCCCCACACCCCCACACCCAGACCCTAGAACTGAAGTGAAGTCCAGAGCATTAGTTCCTTAGTGCTAGTTGCCCGGATTAGACTTTCAGGGAAGGGCATCGTGAGTCCTAGTTTTCCTGTATCCTCCCTCTGGTGGAGAACACTAAGGAGCAGTTGAATCAAGAAAGAATTCTTCTGCAAAGGATAAAAGTTGGTGCTGGTGTCACCCGCACCAACAGGGAGCCACACTGTCTCCCTGAAGAGATGCTGTCGTCATTACACCATAGCGGTGGCCAACTTAGTCGGCTCATTTACTGTGACTAAGTACTGTGGTGTTTGTGTGCCGACTCACACAAACGATCAATACTTTACAGCTATCCCACTTTCAGGGTGACTTGGCTCCCGCCTTTTCTCCTCCTGGAGTCAATGCTAACTGATGCATTGCTATCTACAGCTTTCCCTGTGTTCTTTAGCTGCCAAGATTTAAATAAAGGTGAAATCCGGAATGCACCTTTCAAACATGTGGGAGGGGGAATGTGCAAACACATTCATTTTAAATTGTCTTAAAAACCATTTTGTTCTGCTTTAATTTGCATTCGACTAAGAATCAAACTCCATCAGATGGGTGTAGTTGTTAAGAAATATCTCAACAGTACTGGCATCATTTTTATTCTTAAACGTTAGTGTCCAGAGGTCTTGCTAGCCTTCCAGCGTACTCCACATACAAATCTCATTGTTCCACGCAAACTGCAGAACCCGAGAAGATTCCAGCTCTGTGAACAGCACTGTAGCGTCTGCCCACGGAGTGAAAGAAAGGTGGGCCCAGCGCTGGCTGAAATAACTCCGCTTTCCCAGGAGGGGCCACTGCTCAGCCAGCAAGGGGCAGCAAGCCGCTGAAAGCAGAAACCCTTCCATTTCACTAGGGTGCTTCTCTGGAGGATGTGATGGCTGGAGATTTACTCACCACATGCTGTCAGACGCCAGCCTTTTAGAATCAAAGGACTGAAAGCAAACTTGCATTTTGGACTTTACAACAAAATGCTGGGTCTTCCCAAACACATGAATAATAAAAACCCAAGTCTATGGGAGCGTCTTCTTCTGTCCGGGTTGCTTGGGGTCTAGACACTTTACTTCCCACAACTCCTTCTTCTTAGGAGGAGCATCTCCATGAGGATAAAGGAGACTACACATCGTGAAAGTTTCTGTTTGAATAAAGCCATTGAGTTACTCCACAAACCTCCGCAACCGAAATGACCACCAAGAAAGGTGAAAGATACCCCAGTAGCTTCCGAATAAAACACCAGCAGCGTCCCCATGGAAACTCGTAGGAGTGAGAAATGGATAGGTATGATGAGAGAATGATTTAGGATTACACGACTTTTTTTTTAAAACTTGATTAGATGACATGGGGAGAGGAGGAAAGGACCCAAGAGTTGAAGAGCTAGGTACTGAAGGAACTTTGAAGGCATGTGATAGAGCCGCACTTGAACAACAAGGATGCTTCCTAGAACCATGCCCAGATTCTGGAATCCTATATGATTGCCAATTACAACTGAGTTAGGAGGAAATTCATGACCAAGTCCATTCTTTTTGGTACTAATGTATTGTTCGAGTCTTTATTCTTTACGTAATTCGTGTTAATTTCTTGAGTATATTTTACTATATTATTTACAAACAACTGGAAGATTAACCAAAAAGTCGATTTCTTTGATACTTAAAATATTTATGAGATTTGTCAACACTTCAAAATTGTCCTTAAATTATTCATTTCTGTGGTCATTAAGTGGCGAATGAAATGTTTTGTTGTTTTTAAAAATACCTTGGAACTGATTTAGGGACTGAAAAGGAAAAGTATTCTTTAAAAAACAAAACAAACAAATATGCCAGGTGTGATGGCTCATCGTGTAGTCTCTGAGCTTTGGAGGATGAGGCGAGACTCTCACCAGGATCCCCAAGGCCAGCCTCGGCATCACAGTGAGACTGTCTCCATTTTAACAATTGTTAAACACAATATATTAAATGTAAAGCTCAATTGAAACATTTTTCAGAATGAAATAACTTCATGTTTTAATGAATTTGTTATGCTCCTAGGAATGGGCATCAAATATGGCTTGTTAGCTCCTAGCTTACACACCAAACTGTCATTGTATGTCAAGTGACAATCGAGTAGAAAATCATTTAATCCCTTTGTGAATAAAGAAAGGCAAAACATAGATCTTATATAAAACAGCAGCTTTAAGAAGAGCCATCGTGGATCATTGCAGTTTTTATCATCAAGACATGCCTTTGGGAACTCATAGACTCTACAAAGTTGGTTAAATGCATTCTTTTAATAATTCCTTTGGGGTCCAAGAAAAAAAATTTAAAGGGAAAAAAAAGGAATGAAAATGAACTAATGTGATTTTTGCCAAACTTCCATTCCTGATAGGAATGAAAATTAACGTTAAGATTCTGCAGACACTTTTCACTTTTGTTTTTAACTTTCCATTTGTCTTTTTTGTTCTTATTTTTGTTTTGATTTGATTATTGTTGTTTTGAGAGTTTCCTGTAGCCTAGACTGACCTCATACTCACTATGTAACTGAGAATGACCTTGAACTCTTTATTTCATAGAGAGGTGGAGATGCCATCTGTCTGTCTGTCTGTGTGGTGTATGTGCATGTGTGTATTCTCCAGTGTCCCATCTGTCGCTCTCCACTTTATTCCTTTGAGACAGGGTCTCTCACTGAGCCTAGAACCAGGCTGGTAGTCAGCAAAACCTGGTGACCATCCTCTCTACCCTCCAGCATGCTAGGGTGTACACACGTTAAAATGAAGTAACAAGGCAATTTAAACAGAGATTACTTTTGGAAATCTTGTGACAAAGTTGATGTTAATAAAACGCATTGATTAATTCGAAGAAACTCTCCGAAGAGTCAAGTCCACATCTGTGTGATTTATTTATTCATTTACTAAGCATTTTCCAAAGAAACGGTAGACAATGGAAGAACACAAATTCTGCCCTGGTTCACATAAACCTAAAATCTTGTGAACAAGACATAAACACAACTAATTAGCCAATACAGCCAGTCTAGATAGATTTTCTAATGACTGAAGCTTTTAAAACTCGGGGAATCTTTTCGAAGAAAAATAATGCAAGTTTAGAAATACAAATTTGGGATGGGAAAGAAATTCAGAGTGTATGCCTCAGCATACGAGAAGCCCTGGGTTGACGCCACATCACCAGGGACAAAAGAAGACACAGACCCAAGAACACTAAAGAGGCCTGGGGCAGTAAACAGGCCTTGAAATTTCACTAGCTTCAAGATAAATTCAACTCTACTGATCTCAAATCTGTTCTGTCATCTCCACTGCAGTCCCAACAATGGTAAGGCACAATTAAAAACTTAGTAGGTAATACGTTCGCCATCACTGCACCCGCTGTAGCAATAAATAACACATAATCAAAAATGCGTGCAAAGCTGAATGGAGCAAAAATGGTCAAAGGAGTGAAAATCCCTTCCCAGTGAAGAGGACAGCCTTGGTGAACGACGTACTTTTGAGAAGCACGGCTCCCCAGCAAAAGTAGAGATGATCCACCCCATTCAGCCAGGAATGAAAAGAACTGCTAATTAATCGTATCCTGTCTGCTGTGAAGCAAGTCGGTTTTATAATAAAATTGTGAATTTGTCATCTGAACATTCTGAAAGGTATGGCTATGTGTTTCTGTTCGCGTGACTTGAATAATTATGCCAGGCTGATAATTACCTTTGGGTGTCATTATTATTAACGGTGTGATTATTTGTGATTATGCTCCTATGATCTGCAACTTGGATTAAATCGATGATACTGCTAATATTAATGCTTGTTTACTTTCTTCACCAGCCCCCGCTCTTTCTCTTTCTTTTCCCTTCTCGGGTATTGATCTTAAATCCTCACACATGCTAAGCAAATGACATCACTGAGCTACATCCAATGCATCTTTCTTTTCTTTTACAAATCTAGCCGGCATCCTGTCTCTTTGGTAATAAGACAGATGTGTAAGACAATGGTTTTTAAAATACACTTTAATTCCTTTGGAGAAAAGGATGCTGCCTGTCTGAGTTTGCTTTCTATTGCTGTCATAAAACACTGACAATGCCCCTGTGGGGACGAAAGGGCTTATTTGGCTTATACAGCCCATCACTGTCTATCATTGAGGGAAGCCAGGGCAGGAGCCTGGAGGCAGGGACTGAAGCAGAATCGGCAGGGAGCGCTGGCCTGCTAGCCTTGGTTTGGCCTGCTCGCCTTGGTTTGCTCATCTTGTTTTCTTTTTTTTTTTTCTTTTTTTTTATTAAAAATTTCCATCTCCTCCCCTCCTCCTCCCCCTTCCCTCCCCTCCCTTCCACCCATACCCCGACTCCGCCCCTCTCCAAGCCAAAGAGCCATCAGGGTTCCCTTCACTATGTTAAGTCCAAGGTCCTCCCAGCTCCCCCTAAGTCCAGGAATTGGAATGGGACTGATGGAACAGGGGACCGAACCGGACTCTCTGAATGTGGCTGACGGTGGAGGAGGACTGAGAAACCAAGGACAACGGCGATGAGCATGAACTCTACAGCATGGACAGGCTCACTGTGAGCCTTGTCAGTTTGGTTGCTCATCTTGTTTTCTTATTCAGCCCAGAACCACCAGCCCAGGGATATCACTGCCCACAGAGGACTGGGCCCTCCCACATCAATCACTAATCAAGAAAATATCCCACAGACATGCCTACAGGCTGCTCTGAAAGAGGCAATTAGTCAATCAAGGGTTCCTCTTCCCTGGTGACTCTAGATTGAGTCAAGTTGATAAAAACAAAATAATAATTTGCACACTATTCAATCTTTGAGTTATTCTTTCTGAGTTTCACACTGTATATCTTAATCATACCGTCTTCTTGCTCCATGCCCTTAAATCGCGTGTATATTTGATGCAAATATCTTAAATTTACACTACGTACATATTTATGTACATAAACCTACATATATAGACATTCAAGTATCACACATTTATTTGTATGTGTGCACATATTGTGTAGCTTTATAGTTACTTTTTTCTTTTGGCAGTGATATTGTATTTGAATATGAGCATATGAAAGACAGACTGGAGGTCCATTTGCGGTCTTTCTATACAACTCTCCGTTAGAATTCCTACCACTATGCTGTTAACCTAGCAAGACCTGCTAACTTTGAATAGCACGATAGAGGAAGTATTGCTTGTTTCTTTGTTCTCTATGCAGTCCTGGCTCTCCTGGAGCCTCCTATGTAGACGGGGCCTCAAGTTCAAAGAAGCTCCTTTCTTACCAACAGTCATTTCAGCTCCCAGGTTTCTGCAGCCAGCCCACCCCATGCTCTCTTTCTTTCTTTCTTTCTTTCTTTCTTTCTTTCTTTCTTTCTTTCTTTCTTTCTTCCTTCCTTCCTTCCTTCCTTCCTTCCTTCCTTCCTTTCTGTTTTTGTTTTGTTTTTGATTTTTGAGACAAGATTTCCTTGCTGTTCTGGAACTCACTTTCTAGACCAGGCTGGCCTCGAACTCACAGAGATCCACCTGCCTCTGCTTCCCAGTGCTGGGATTAAAGGCCTGCGCCACTACCACCCAGCCCCTCCTCTTTCGTAAATACCATCTAAATCCAAGCCTTCTCTGCTGTGACTGTAGAGAAACCTTCAACCCCATGATCATTTCCCTTATTTTTTTTTTTTTTTGCCCCACCCAGCAGTCAGAGGCACCTTTCTGAAATGTAATTTCCACCCGGTCACTCTTTGCTTCTGAGAACTGTAACCAGCAACCTTATGGAGCGAGGAAAGGCCTGCCTCCAGCCTCCTCTCTCTCAGTGCACTCACTGTGTCTCACACACTGGTGTCTCCTTACAGGGAGAGCAAAACAAACAAACAAACAAACAAACAAACAAACACCCCTTGCCATTCCCCAGCCTCAGAGCCTTTGTGTTTCTGTTTCCTATGTCTGAAATTCTTCCATGCTTTTCCGATTTCATTATTGCTTAGGTCTGGACTGACTTTCATAGCCTGGACAACACTTTTCTTGTCTTTCAAACCAATATGATCCAGTAATATTTTAAGCTCCCGTCACAAATATAGCAATTCTCCCAGCTTGTAAGGATTTTCTTGTGAAGTATTTAATAATCTGCTTCTACTGGGTATGCCTCTCCCTGAGGACAGACTATTTCATCTTTAATCTTGTACGTCTCACACTGCATGTATCTAATCTTAACAAGTAATACAGTTTGTTAATCAGTGAACAAATTAAGACCAATAAAATTCCTTTCCAACATACCATAAGAATATAACATACATCTGTGTATATACTTCTTAACCAGATTTTTAAATGATTATGATACCAAGCATGGCACTTGGGAGTGACTTCCATTAAAATGAGCTATTGTTTGATTGATTGATTTTCATTAGTTGTGAAGCTGGGCTTATAACCTTGCATATATTAAAGAAGACCTCTGTATATACAAACAAGTAACCCTCTTAAAAATAAACTGAAAAATAAAAATCTTGATCGGGAGAGTTAGTTAGGCAGCTAAGATCTTGCTGCTCTTGCAGAAGACTTGATTTAAATTCCCAACACACACATGGTGGTTCACAACCACCTGTAACTCCAGTCCCAGAGGATCTGATGTCCTTTCTAACCTCTGTGGGCACCAGGCACACTCATACACACAAGATAACAAAATAAATGAAATAAATAGGACTTAAAAATAAAAAGATGAAAAATCGTCACTTACCTCTCCAAACTATCTAACAGGTGTGACGGTGGCTTCTAACAGTATACAAAATGTCAAGATAGTTTGCTTAAATTGCCTTCCTGAGTTTCGCCTATGGATTACACTTGCTGCTTCATTTATTCCCTTGGTCTAAATCTACAAACACAGCATCGTTAGCAGAGTTGGTAATCTGTTCTAGCTCTGAGCTTGGGGCATGCAATCCTTGTTTCCATGAGATTATTTATCACTCCACGTAAGAGCAGTCTGTCCTCACCCAGTATGTGAGTCTAGTACTCACTCACCACCGTGGACCTAGCTTGGAGTCCGGCTGTAACTCCCCTAACAGCCTGCTTTTGCCCACTGCCCATATTCACAAAGCAGATAAAAGTGGATCTCTCTGTACATTCTCGTAGCGCAGCCTCTGGAAGCACTGACTAGATCTCCAAGAGAGAAAGTAGATGTCTTCATGGCTATTAAACATCAGCCCACAAGATCTTTTCCAAGGTTAACACTTTTCCTTTGAAATACACTTTCTCATGACTGGGAGAAAGAGTCATCCCTGCTAAATTTATAATGATGCTAAAATATAAATTAAATGCTGTGAGAGATGAATTAGTATGTCGAATATTTGAACAGCGAGAGTAATTTAGCAGGTCAATTCCTGTCTATAAGTTCCATAAAAGACACCTGGTAGGAAGTATTCTGAAGCAGATGATAGGAAATTGCTTTGTAATATCATTTGTAATATCATTACTGTAGCTGGGCTGCATGGGACTGAGGGCTGACCCCACGCTATGCTGCTCCTGGCTCAGGCAAGGAATAATACCGTAAGTACTTGTTACCAGCTTTTATGCATAATGTAAAGTTTCTTTCTACGTCTTTATGAAAATGGTTCTTCTGTTTTTCAGTTCCTTCTCCTAGGGCCCAGTGGTTCAAATATCTGACTCGATGAGAGATTTTTAACTCCAAGCTGAGCCAAGAGTAAAGTTCTCCTTGGAATGTCCATTCATCTCCAACCTGGATCCAGGCCTGGGCATTAGCTTACTCCACAGCAGACCAAGTTTCAACAGTCTGTATGCAGGGAAATTTTCCGGTTGGGTATACTGAAAACATGTATGTGTTTCAAGCCTTGTTCGTTTGGGAAAGAATTTTACAAGTATTAACAACTAAGACAGCAAGCTATGTTTTAAGAATAATTTAATTGGAAGCCGGGCGGTGGTGGCGCACGCCTTTAATCCCAGCACTCGGGAGGCAGAGGCAGGCGGATCTCTGTGAGTTCGAGACCAGCCTGGTCTACAAGAGCTAGTTCCAGGACAGGCTCCAAAGCTACAGAGAAACCCTGTCTCGAAAAACAAAACAAAAACAAAAACAAAAAAAAAAACAAAAAAAAAACAAAAAAAAAAAAACCAAAACAAAACAAAACAAAAAAAAAGAATAATTTAATTAAACAATTAACTAACTTGACAAAAATCAAATGCATGTCAAAAAAAAAAGAAAGAAAAGAAAAAAAAACTGATGATCAACCATGCAGAAACTAATACTCATATGAAAAGTATTGATGTGTTTTGTCTTTTCTGCTTGATCACAAAGACTGGGTTTGTTCCAACTTTTTCCTGAAGGTACAGGATGAAATCACCTGAGCACAGATTTGTGTGTGTGTGTGTGTACGTGTGTATGTACGTGTGTATGTTTGTGCGTGCATGTGGGTGTTGCTAGCAATTTGTACACTACAGGGCAAGCACTCTACTACTTAGCTACATGCAAGGGACTCACATAAGTTACAAGGTACAGCAAGTTTTAATCTCACCTAGGATATCATCAAGTGTACAGAAATCTGAGTGTTTACCCTGAGTTCGAGATGTTCAAGTAACTGCCGAGGAACATACTCAGAATTGGTATTTCCAGTGACATTTCTTCGCTTCCAGATTGCACTATAATATTGGAGACCCCATAAAATGTTATATCCACACACCAAAATTATTTTCATCATATTAGACCCTTATCTTGGAAATGACCCAAACTAACCTTGGTTTTACAGTGGGCATGAGACAGTTACATGTTTTAGGCAGTTTTTCTCCTATATTAGGATGTGAAACCCCTTTTCCCATTATTGCTGCTGTTTCTGAGACGGTGGGACAGAATCACATGAAAAACCACTTTTATTTTCATGACAACAAGCACACCCCTGTGGCTGAAGAAATGGTTTATTGTTAGGAGTGCATGTGTGGCTTTTTTCTTAGAATCTTAGATCGGCTCTCAAAACCCATACCCAGCAGCTGACAGTTGACTGAAGTTCACTTCTAGGGGGAATCCAACACCCTCTTCTGGCCTCTGGGGATACACACACACACACACACACACACACACACACACACACACACACACTAATTTAAAAACCACATATTTTTAGTCAGCAATTTGCTAAGATTTATACAGAATGTACCAGCATGTCTGTGTCATGAGTGTTGAAGACTTATTCTGTGCAGTTTTTCCACATATAGAGGCTTAATTACTATCTATTTTAACTCACTTTGAAAATGTCCTTCTAGCCAGGCAGTGGTGGCACACGCCTTTAACCCCAGCACTCAGGAGGCAGAGGCAGTTGGATCTCTATGTGTCTACAAGAGCTAGTTCCAGGACAGTCTCCAAAGATACAGAGAAATCCTGTCTCGAAAAACCAGCAGCAACAACAACAAATGTCCTTTTACCCTCTAGTACCTATGACTTTGTCATTAAAGCATTTCCAGTACTTACCCTTCCTCCTTTGAGTGCATCTCTCCAGCCCACTGCAGTACCAGGTAACCCTGCGCACCCATCTTCTCTGTTCACATTACCTTTTTCTGCTCTAAGCATCATTGCATAATAGGAAAACGTACTTCAGGCTCTTTGTTTCTTTTCACGCCCAACATTCTTAGTTCTTTCTTTGATCCCCATCACCTCCTTCAGGTCCTCCAGGGAGACTGCTCAATGGTCACAGACCGTGCCTGACTTCCTCCTTCCTGGGGAGGGCTAATACATATTCACAGGTCTTCAGTTTCCACCCATGGATCTCAGAGAGTAGTTCATGAAATTGCTCCTTTTCTCTTTCTCTAAGATTTCTATTTTGCGGGTTTTATGCATGCTGGCCCTTGACCCAATATTTAAAATACTTTTCTTCGTAACTACATGCTAATCCTATAAAATGTCACTCACTGTCATGAGCTAAAATGTTAATCCACAATTGTGTATCTACTGCCCTACATTTTGTCTGGATTCTGAGACTATTTCAAACTAGACACATCTGGAATAGAGGCCAGGTCGAACTGGTCAGAAATAGCTTTCCTTTCTCTCCTTACATCTTTCTTTCCTACCTACATCCGGAAATTTGCTGCCCCAGCCCCCTGCAGCATCTCGGCTGTAGGCTCATCTTCTTTTTCCCTGGATCTTTTTGCATTCTTCACCTGGACTTGTAAGTTCTCATTTTCCTGAGATGCTTTCAATTCTCACACCCAGATATTCTCCCTGCTGCCGCCAGAGTTAATCTTCTCAAACACAGTCATTATCATGTCGGTCCTTAGTGAAAGGACTCTGTTGGGTTCCTGGTGCCGTGACTCTGAACGTTTTCTATAGAAGTCAGGCGTGTCCTTCTCAGCCTCCGTGAGAAGCAAATGCTCATTTTCTTTCTTCCTCTCCTCTTAAAGACTTGGTCTTCTCTGGCCACTTTGAACTATACATCATCTTACCAATCACGTTGTGGGATGTTATGGAAAAATCTTTTTGTACACTGTGAAGAAGTATCACTTGGATTGGCTTAATAAAAAGATAAATGGCCAAGAGCTAGGCAGGATTTGGGGAGCAGAGAGAATGCTGGGAAGGAGAAGGCAGGGCCACGAGGAGACAAAGAGGAAGCTATGGCCAAGCTTTCATAACTAATAATAAGTCTCCACGTCCTTACTGGAGAGCCAGCAGTCCTGACAAAAACGTCAAACTAAAGTATAATTATTTTTATCTGTCCTTAAATTTCTTTCCCTTTTTTAGTGTGGTAGATTGCTATGCTATTCAAATCAAAACTCATGTCTTCTTCTTTTTTTCTGACATCCTTAATCAGAACTAATTGATGCTGTTTATCTCAAATTATATGTATGTATGTATGTTTCTATGTATGTATACACGTGTGTGATATTTAAATCAACTTCAGCATACATATAAAGAGAGAGATGAATATACAAATATATATGGAGACAGAGAGATGAATCTAAATGTATGTAAAGAATTTGCAGTTTGTATTTAAGTCTCCTTACAGAGAAAAGGCAACAATTTATTTGCCAAATGCAGCTTTTTACTTCAATTCAGACTAGATATTCAATTGCATCTATAGCATTGTTCAACAAAAAAAATATAGTTCACAGAGGTCCCAAAAGAAGGCTAATTTCAATTATTACACTTCCACATACTTACATCAACTTCAGCCTTTTGCTTATGTGGTCTACATTTGATATCCTCTTATTAACAAATTCTCATACAATACACTTATTCCTCATGAGCCATGATAGTTAAATGTTATACAAAGTTTATAAGAAACTTTATTTGTAAAATTTTATGTGAAAATTAAATTTGGGGGGGGGTGTTGGGTAGTGTTGCCTCACGCCTTTAGTCCCAGCACTTGGGAGGCAGAGGCAGGCAGATTTCTGTGAGGTTAGGACCAGCCTGGTCTACAGTGTGAATTCGAGGACATCCAGGGCTACACAGAGAAACCCAGTCATAAAAAAACAAACAAGCAAAGAAAAAAAAAACAAACACAACAAAAAACAAAGTAAAAATTAAATTTATATATTCAGTCTTGATCTTGATTTTTGAAAACTTCAAGGCAGTGAAGAGTCACTCCATTACAGATATTGGTGAGACAGCCTGTCTTCCAAAGAGTGCATATCTCTTTACATGATCTCAGCGTGAGCATCCAAGAGCAGGCCAGTGTCGCTGTCATTACCATGGGCCTGGATTAAAAACCTGACAAAGAGGAGCCCATTCCCTGGAAAGCTCCAGAGACTCAGAATTCCAGCTGTGTTGCTCCACAGAAGCCCACCATCTGCGAAATGGAACTTACCGTCACTCCTATGTCTCAGTTCACTCTGTGACAGTCAAGTGAGTAAATACCAATGCTCCAGCCAAAGTTGCCGCTGCAAACCCTGGCAGATCTTCTGGCCCCTGCTGCCCTCTCCCTTCCAGAGGTCCCTGCTCCTGCTGACCAGCATAGATGTTCCCTTACATCTCTTTAGGAATTTTAGCCGACTTCACAAAAGGAAACTTTATGCTTAATGAATACATCGTTCTGCCATTCTAATGACTGAATTAATTCTGAGTGATCCCAGGCCATGCTACTGGTACTTATGTCTAAGGATAGTAAAGCCATTAAAAACCATGTGGAGATTTGAGATTTACCACACTGCTCCAAGTCTACTTCCTACTATGAACCATTTTCTGAATTTTCTGACCTATAAAAATCTCTCATATCCCAATACAAGGAAGCAGAGAGACAAAGAGTTTTTTTTTAAGGTTATTCAAATGAGTACATTTGTGTTTGTCCCTGATTCCAGCAGAAATCACAGTGACAGCAAAAACAACCGAGGCTTAAAAATAATTAGCAGGATAGCATCTGTATTGAGTATACACAATCATTTTCCCACCGTCATTCCCTAAGTAGCACAGTGTGACATCTACACATGCAGCATTTGCATTACATTAGTACCGTCCGTAAACCAGAGACAACGTCAAGTACACTGGAGAATCTGCAGAGGTAATTTGCAAATCCTGTGCCATTTGATGTAACAGATTTGAGTGCTTGCAGCTTGCATATCCGTGGGGTCCTAGAATCAAATATTTGTGGATCCTGAGCGGTGGTGATGATTACACTGTGGATGTGGCAAATGGAATTCCAAGAGAACACGCACAATTCTTACTCCCGATTGCACATCTTCTATAGAATCCTCCTCTCTCCAACCCTCCCCCCCCACCCCCCGCCGCAAGAATGGTAAAAATTATCATCCACCCTAAGGATTCTAACCTATTCAAATGAGCCCTCAATAAAGGGTGTGGGCCATTCATAAAAAGAACATGACTTTTACTGGTGTGGAAAAACCCCACATACCTTCAAGTCTTTGGGAACACAGAGCTACCTACAGCTGGCAGATGGCAAGAAAATAGAGTCCTTCCATCCTGCTGTCCACATGAAACAGTCCTGCCAGCCACCTGAATAGGCTTGGAGAAGGACCTGAGCTCCAGGTGACAATCAGACCCAGGGAACGTTCTGAGTTTAGCTTCCTCAGATCACAGGTAGCCCACCCGTGATACTGTCTCCCCTATAGAATTAGAAACTATTCTTTTCACGTACTGGAACTGGGTTGGCTTAGGTAATTTGTAACACAGCAATAGAAAACTAATGGAGCTTTGGAAACATTTTAACTTAAAACAACAAGAGGGTTTTTTTGGGGTGGTGGGAGTAACAAAAAGGAACAAAGTTTGGGATGTGAGGTAACTGACTATATTCTTTCACTTCCTAATTCTATGGATGAAATCATAATTTAGTTTTCACAGACTTGGCTTTCCCCATCTGACCAATGGATAAGGTCATCGCCCAAGGGCATGCCGGCACCCAAAGTCCTGTGGCATTGTATTTTAAAGCCATCCTTTAAAAACTCCCATTCCTCAATGGGACAGACCCAAGCACATGAAGAAACAGCTCAGCAGTGCTCGGAGAGCAGAAAAACAAACCTGATTTGCAAATCCTAGCTCCTCAGTGATCAGGAGACCATCCTCTCATAAGGCTTCATGTGAGAACCAGCAAGATTCACAGACATCAGACAGACTCCAGAGAAGTTTATGACACTTGTCCACAGGTGCATGAAGGCACCTAAAGAGTAATGACTTTGTTCTAATTCGGGGGGTATGGCTTATTTCTATTCCTTGCGGGAATCTCTGAGCTATTTGTTTTCTTCCAAAATAATTAGTAGGATAATGAACCTGCATGAAGATGAAAGCAGGATAACGTTCACTGTATATCCAAGGCAGGTATAAAGAACTAAATAGTACCAATTTAACTCAAAGTGTTATCCCACCCTAAGGATCCAGGAGTGAGATGTACACGGGTTCCTCAGGAAGTTTTGGCCTAAAGCATAAAACTTTTGTGATGGGAGAGAGATGTGTCGGACGGTGCTGAGTCTGTTTTGCTACAGAAGCTTTCCTCTGCGAGAAGAGAACTTGCCTTGTGATTGCACAAGCAATCGTTTGTTCTGCAGTAAATAAAAAAATTTCTTTCAACAGGATTTTGCTCCTCTGATCAGGTGATGCCTCATCTCAACTTTATTATAATACTGCCTTATGCCACATTGGCTGACACGTGTTTTCTAGGGAAAGCTGTGGTTCATATTAATTGATTCCAAGAAGTCAAAGTAATATGAAATTGCCAAATCATGGAGCGCTCTCAACTGGTCAATAACATCAATTCCTTTAACTCACCCATGTAGTTACCTGGGTGATGTAAATCACTTAGTAATGAATTGGGCGAGGTTGGAGATATAACTCAGTGATAGAGTACTTCCTTAACATGCCTAGGGCACTGGGTTCAAACCCTAGCACTGCTCCCCGCTCCTCCCCCCCCCCAATTAAAAGAATGCAGCAAGCTCAATTTTGAGAAATTGAACACTAGTTCTCAAGGAAATGCTATCGAGGCCTGAGCTATGCAGACTGGTTTCAGGAAATTGTCATCAGATACCAATGTTATCACAGATCAATATTTCTCAACCTGTATGCTGCCTAAGGCCATTGGAAAACACAGATATTTATATTACAGTTCATAAGAATAGCAAAATTCCAGTTACAAAGTAGCAATGAAAATTCTTTTATGGCTGGAGGTCACCACAGCATGAGGAACTGTCCTAAAGGGGTCTCAGCATTACGAAGGTGGGAATCACTGCCCTAGGCGGAGCATGAGCTCACTCGAAAGTCGTCCATCCGTGCTGCTAGAATCCGTGTTTGTTTGGACTTCACGTGTCTTCCACTGCGCTGGCCATCTTCTGAATGCAGCACACTAAGGGACCTAAACCTGGGGCAACTCACACTTCACTTGTGAGGCCGTGTCTGAACCCTGGGATTTTAACCTAGCATTAGTAAGTTCCTCTATGTTCTAAAAGCCATCTCCAAAGTCAGCTCCTTAAGCAGGGGTTGATTAACATGCTGCCCTCTTTAAAGAATATAGCAGAAATGCAGACAAGTTAAGAGTTCCTAACGTGACATTCATTTGTCTAGCCATTTTCGTTGTTGCTGGCTTTACTTTTTAAAGGACAGGTCCTGCATTAGCTTCCCTGAATTCCGCCATCTGCTATACATTCTTACTGCACACAGCATCCTCTTGTGGCCATGCCTTGAGCATGCAAGGTGGCAAAACTTCTCCAAAAGTTCCAAAGTAAAGAGCAGATGGGGAATGACAATTCTCGCTCTGTGGTCACAGGTCTGACACCTGTGTCTTCACCCGCACTGTACCAGAAACAGGCAACATTGCAACTCTGTTTTCTTAAATTTCTTACTAAAATGGTTCAGAGTCCAGTAATGATTTTTGTTCCCACATTTTGGGGACAGGGTCAAGTACAGCCCTCAAATTTGCCTCAAATTTGCTAAGTAGCCCAAGCTGACCTTAAACTCCCAATGCTGGGATTGTGAATGTGCACCACCATACCTATTTTTGATGTACCATTAATCCAACCTTTTGTCTTATGTGACAAAATCCCAGACAAAAAGGACATTGTCTGATTATACTACTAATACATTTCAAACCCAAGCCGGCTCTGGCTTCTTAATGACCAATCCATATTAATTTATTCATAATTATGTGGTAAGTTCTTTGAGATCAGACTCTGGGTTATAGAATCATTATAACATTCACGGGACTGAAAATGATTCTTTTAATTTTTACTTGCACTAAAATATTCTTTAGCTATTTAATGCCTATAGTTTCTTAGTTTAGTCAATTAACTGCGCTTGATTTTGAAAGCCATGAACAGTTTTCTCTTCATAGCTGATAAATATTATTTGTTAGCTTCTTTTAAAAAGAAATAAATCTTTCTACATAGCCCAAGAGAACCTCTAACTCATTAACTCCTATTCCCAATTCCTGAATGCTGGAATCCCAGGCATGCGGTGCACCAACACACTCTGCAAATGTCTTGTTTTTAAGACTTTACATTTAGGCTGGGAATGCACTGTAATCCTAGCTATTTAGAAAGCTGACACAGAAAGACTACACGTGTACAGGAGCTTGAATCCAGCCTGGAGAACATAGCAAGTTCCTTGACAATTACTTTAAGATACCATATTTTAACTTCTTAGCCTCTTGCCTCCACTTTCAGAGTTTAGGATTATAGCCTGTTCGATACTTAGGGATCAAACCCTGGGTTTTGTGCCTGCCAGACACTGTACCAACTGAGTCACATCCCCAGCAAGTACACAGTATTGTAATTACAACAAAACATGGTTAATTATAAGGTTCTGAAAACAGCCTCTTCAGTTAAAAAGATTATTCAAATTAAATTAGCCAAAGTCTATGCCCTTCTCAGATCTAGATAAAAGTTCGAGGTTTTTCCTAGCTATGGGACCAATTCAAGTCATTTTTATGCTCAAATGTTTACCAGCGTTGACGAATTATGTGCTCTCTCCAGACTGAGGAGTTTAAAGTTATAGGTTCAAGACTGAGCTTATGACAGATGGAAAAATCTTTTATTATGTTGTTGGTGGTAGTGATATCTTCAAATCTTAGGAAATTGTGTATCTTGCCTATTGTTTGCGAACACGTATTTATATCTGTACGAGAGAATATTTGTATTTCTCTGAACGCTCTGGCCTGAACTATGGGAGATCAAGAATGAATGGTAAATGTAGAAATGAAAGGACTTTCTTAAAGGAAACATCAATTAGTTATGCCAAAAAAGCATCAGTTTTATCTAAAAATTATAAAACATATCAATGAAAACATGGAAAAGTTTCTTAAAGACACGCTTATCTTACATCAGGGAAATTACCTACCAATTCTGCCTTTTAGGAAAATTTAAACAAATTTATGTAGAAATTATTTCATTCTTAAAGCATTTGAAAAAAATCACAATTTTAGCATTATGATGAATAAATCATATTTGGTTGTGAAATAAAATTCTTGTTGGGAGTTCTCAGATGCAATAACTTAAAAAAAAAAACCCTGTGGGAGATGGGGGTGTAACTTGGTGGTAGAGCATTCCCCTAGTGTGGGACAGCCCACACTTGCATATGGTTGCACACACATACATCCATACACACACACAACATAAAATTTTCTGTAAAACATCTATTAATATTTGACTAAGCAAACATACCACAAACTCTTAAGCATGAGGAGTCTCTATAGAACTAACTTGATTAGAAAAAAATTAATGAATATAACATTTTCTACTTCCAGCCACAATTCAGGGAATCGTATATCTTAAATAAAGCCAATGTTTCTGGAAGGCAGGCTCTAGAACTCGGCTAGAACTGCTGATGGTAAACACAGCGGCTTGTCTCTTAGGAAAATCACTGATCCTCCTAGCCCATTTAATTTCATTTCAGATGAGAACACGTTTTCTTGTCATTATTAGTCATTGCAATTTCTAGCAGGAAATCATAGGCACTTTGAGACAATACCTCCTTAGCTGTGATGCTTTTTTCAAAACAGCAAATGTGAGTGCGTTTTAGCGTCAATCAGGCTGATCACAGCATCCTGGGAAGCTTTCCCAGGGGGAAGAGTAGTGGAAACTGCCCAGGCAGCTTGGAGCTAGCTCTGAAAAAAAAAAAAAATCACTGCTGATAAACAAAAATCTCCATAATCCTAGTGAATACTAGTTCAAGGCCCTCTGGGTGAATGGGAGCTCTGCCTGCCTTCATGTACTATTTCTTGTCACATTAATGGGCTATCTCTAGGAAAGCCATCTGTTCTTTGGGGCTTCTTTCATGCCATGCAACAAACTAAGTATGTCGTTACTGTGTTGCTTAGCTGTCAGAGTCCCAATGTCAGCTATATATATATATATATATATATATATATATATATATATATATTAGTATTTTATAGATACATAAACAGAAGTTAAAAATGTCCAAATCTTGTATGTTAAAAACAAAGTATTTAAGACTGTCTATACAACACCCGAAGCAATACTGAAAACACTTTTAAAGGATTCTTAAGTTTTTGGTTAATGGGAGACACTACCAATTTACACAGCTACAATAATAATTGAAAATAGGTATGTCTTTTTGTTTGTTTGGTTTGGTTTTTGGAGACAGTTGCCTTGTCTATCCTGGAGTTATTCTGTAGACCAGGCTGCCCTGGAACTCACAGAGATTCACCTGCCTCTGCCTCCTAAGTGCAGGAATCAAAGGAGTGTGCCACCACCACCCAGATGTAAATGGATAGCTCATTTAACTTACATAGATTTCAGATTCTTTTATTTGATTGGGAAAAAAAAGTGACAGATATTTAGCTTTTGTTGATGATATTATCAGGCAATCTGTAGTGTAATGCTAATGAATATTTAATTACTTTTCAGAAGGAAAAAAGGAGATGTGAACATTAAGTAGACAGAAAGCAGTAACATTCTTAGAAACTCCAAGTGATGGAGGGGGAGGGAGTTACTCTTTTTAATTAAAAAAACTCACTGTTCCAGGAAATTGTGGGATCTTCTCAATTTCCACCAATTCTTTCCCATTTTACCCTCCCTGAATTTTCACTGAACTTGTATCAGGTGTTGTTTTCATTTCAGCTGACTCTGGTAATTCCCCCCTGATACAACTTTGAAGTCTCAGACACTCAATTATTACTAATTGGTACTTTGTCCTTGGGATATGAGAACAATTACTTACCAAAAACGGTGTCTAGCTTTTTTAGAATCTCTTCATTTTGAGATATGATATTTGTGATCTGATTAGCAAAAAAAAAAAAAAACCTCTACAATGGGGAATGATGTCAGGATTAAGGGGAATGAGGAAAAAACAGGAATGCAATTAATTCTGAGAGATAAAAGACCATCTACATGATAGCCAAAGTTATTGTCAATCTAGAAAGCAAATACTTTGATTATTAAAAAGTATACAGACATCTATCCTCTGGGATGTTCTATAAGGCTGTTGCTGTCGTACTTGAGCATCCGATAATTATTTAATATAATATCCTGCTTCAATGTTTTTATTCAGATTGTAAATAGAATTTTCAATGGCAAAGAGTCCATTGAGAATTTATGCAGGAACCTGTCATGTGTTGAATTAAAGCCACAGTTTACTGTCCTGTGTAGGTTCAATGTATGACAAGAACCAAGACTTCTTAAATACCTGAGCCTTCCTATACTAATGTATTCTACAATTTGAGGAGCAGGAAGAAAAGAGCAGCTGTGGGAGCAAGTGCAGATAAAGCCTAACGTTTCAACCGTGAGTAGAGTGGCTGTCATTAACTCAGGCCTTCAAATCACCAGCTCCCAAAAAGATTAACCAACACATGTCAGAGTGCTGGGTGGACTGGACTCGGGAAGTCTTTTAAGAAAGCCTATCTCCCATGTTCAGTCTCTGAGGTTGTTCACATGTTTGGCGCTTGCCGAACTGTTTTATGATTACAGGGCCACAGCAGTAAGGGTCTCAGAGCATTGTGGTCTAAAACCTGCGCTCAGACAACAAAACCAAACATGACCCAAAGACGATACCTTCAAGTTGTCACGAGTGAAATATAGAAAAGCAGAAGACAACAGAGAGCAACAGTGTGGTCACGGGAGACTTCCACCGAGTCAAGCATTAACATTTAAAGAAGCAGATTGTGTTATAATAGGAACAAGGATCCAGGCAGTGAGAACCACAAACACAGTTCCCAGCACAGGAATGAGCTCAATACAGAAAGTGAAAGTGCCAGTCCGACACTTGGTCTATCAACCAAGGCCCAAGCCTGCCCTATGCTCAGAGGTAGTCAACCAATACAAAAAGACACCAGGGTTTTTGTGAGCTTCTTGTTGCTGTTGTTGTTTTGATATGGATTTTTTTGTTGTTGTTTTTGTTTTATTGATTGTTTCTTTTGATGTTTTTGTTTCAGAGAGAGAGAGAGAGAGAGAGAGAGAGAGAGAGAGAGAGAGAGAGAGAGAGAGAGAGAGAAGAAACATGAATTTGAGTGGCAAGAGAAGCTCTGGGAGAAGTTGGGGAAGGGCTGAAAATATGATCAAGAGTGATTATATAATTTTTTTAAAGAAGAAAGGAAGGGAGGAAAGAAGGAAGGGAGGGAGAGAGGAAGGGATGGAGGGAGGAAAAAGGAAGGAAGGAAGGAGAGTTCCCATCACAACTAGACAAGGCACGTCAGGGTCTGAGGCTCCATATGAACAGTGGCCCAGGAGAATGTTGGGCTATACTCTAGAGATCAGAGTCTAGAGATACAGGTGTCAGCACATGCTGAGGAAGACTCCCTGTGGGACACTACAAGCACCAAAGAAGACTTTAGACTCGTAGCTTAGTAACTTGGTGAATAGCACTGACCTTTATCTACACTGGAACTGATTAGGGAAGAGAAAATTTTGCATGAAAGGGTGGGGGAGAAGGGGAGAGATGGAAATCATGAATTCTACCACAACTTATCAGATTTGTCATGTTGTTGACTGAAAATACAAAAGACAATTAGACTCTGTCTGATACGGGGGGGGGGGAGATGGGAAAAGATATCTACTAGAGAGTCATCAATATGTAAAATGCCAAGACTAGATTTTAAAATATATATATGTATGAATATATATTTGTATATATGTATTTATACATACACAAATATTATATATATGTACACTTTTTTTACTTGACTTTCATGATAGCAGGTTTTCATGTGGCTTTTTCACATGTGTTTCAGTTTGGTTGAACTTTTCTTCCCACCTCCCTCATCTTCCATACCCCACCACCACATTTACACATATCCATTCCAAGTAGCCCCACCCCATATTTTTGTATGACCTGTCTTCTACTATTCCTTCCTCACTTAGTGCACCATCAATGGACTCTTTTTGGTTTTCTGGTTTCTGCAGGTACTCCAGGATGACCACAAAGTATGTGAGATTTGAAACTAGGACCCTATATGAGTGAAAATATCCAGCTTTTTTTCCTTTCTGAGCCTAGGATTTCTCACTTAGGAAAAACTTTGTTTGTTCTAGGTTTATCTGTTTACATACCTACAAGTTTCATGATTTAATTTTTCTTTACAATGGAATAGAATTCTATTCTGTGTACCATTATTCGTCAGTTGGTGAATATCTATCTTGATTCATTTCCTAGCTACTGTGAACAAGGCAGTAATAAACAAAGATGTGCAAGAATCTCTCTAGTAGGATGGAGAGCCCTTTGGGTATATGAACTGAATAGCTGGAACTATCCATTTTTTTTGAGGAGTCTGCACATTGATTTCTATAGTGGGTGACCAGTTCCCAGTCTTACCAAAGGTGAACATGTTTGCTTCTTTTTCTATTGATGCCAATTTATGTTGTCATTTGGTTTCTTGATAGCCATTCTGACTAGGGCAAAAACAGTCTACAGAGTCGATAAAGTTCTAATCCAAATCCCTGTACCATTCTTCACAGAAATAGGGGGAGGGGTCTTAAAGTTCACATGGAAACATAAAACACCTTGGAGAGTTGAACCAATCCTGAGCAAAAAGAATAGTACCAATTACCATGCCTGATCTCAAGTTACACTACAGAGCCTCCTAGTAAAAACAGTGTGGTATTGGGATAAAAACGGACACATAGGTTAATGGAATAGAGTAGAAGATCCAGATTTCAGTTTCTGCAATTAAAACCACCTGATTTTTGGCAAAGAAGTAAAAAACACACACGGGGGGGGGGGGGGGGGAGCATCTTTATCAAGAGGTGTTCCTAAAGAAAATTAAATCCCTGTATCTAGAAACAAGGCACCTACTCCTCAGCCCCCTAAAAAACCTCCAAGTAAAGAAAAAAGCAAAAAAAAAAAAAAAACCCACAACAACAGCAAAAATACCTTCAACCTAAAATTTGAAACTCTAAAACTTCTAGAGGAGAAGGTAGAGACTTTGCCCCAAGATATTGGCATAATTTCATTCTTTCCTAACCAAACTCTGGTTGCTCAGGAAATGATGTCAACAATTGATAAGCAGGGTCTCATAAAACGAAAAAGAAAAGATTTTAAAGTGTTCAGTGTCAGCCATCAAGCAAGTGATCGTTAAGCCTCGGTTTCTTGAGTGGAGTAGTTACAGAAGAGGAACGGTCAAAGGTGGAGTGCAGGCACTCTCCGTGGTGTAGCACTCTAGCGTGAAGGAGAGAGAGAACCATCAGGGAGTTGTGAAAAGAAGAGGCGCAAGGGTGAAGGGGATGCTACAGCCCATCCAGAGGGGAAAGAGCATGCCAGCTGCTCCTGGTGGTTTGCATATGATAACAGTTTGGGAAATGTCATCAGCTTGGGCAAGAAGGAGGTCATGATTGACCTCCAATTCTACTGGAGTGATGGGAGTTTGATGTGAGAGAGTGGAGCCTACAGTTAACTATAGAAAGTTGTATACATATGTGTATTACCCATGACTCTGAGCCCTCCACATCAGCACACAGCCTGCCTGTATTTGTCCCTTATATTAAGGGTAGTCTTACCTAGCAAATTGCTTCTGATGACTAGGATGTGGCAAGAGTGACAAGGTTGAGTCATGTCAGTGCTATGTCACAGAAACAGTAACTGTCACATTGTTAACAGATTTTTTCCCCCATTGCTTCTTTGATTAAGTAAGGTGCTAAGTGAGAGGGCCATGTGTCAAGGGCTTAGGGGTGGCCTCTGGTCGACAGTCACTAAAGAACTCAGGATTGCAGTTCATCAACTCATGAGGAACTCAAGCTGTAAAAATACAGTAGATTCTTCTATTGTGGGGCTTTACATGAGCCCCCAGTACTAGTTAGCCCCTTGCTTCCAGACTTATGAGACACACCCTGAAGCAGAAATCCTGGTAAAACCAGGTCCAGACTCTCAAGGGACAAGAACACTGATGTGATTTATAAAAGTGGGTCTAAGCCATGAGTTTATGGCAATTTGTCCCACAGTGCGATAGCCAATCTTCATTGTCACCCTGACTGGATCTAGACTCACCAAGGAGACTGGAGAGACACATTCTAGATACATCTTTAAGGATAATTTCAGAAAGAACTATGCGAGAAGATAATAGCATCTTGAATCTAGAAAGCACTGCTCCAAACTTGGTGACTTTGAGAAAATAAGGAGAAAGGTGTATCAGCCCAAATATTCCCTGTGTGCCATGAACAGCTTACCTGGGCTACAGGCATACTCAGCCATGAGGTTCTAAGTATGCACATTAAAACCTCTGAATCTGTGAACCAAAGTAATTCTCTGCTTCCTTAAGGTATTTATTTCAGGTGTTTCGGTCACAGTGATAAAAAGCTACTGAACCCGCACAACTTAGATGGGTAATATGCGTTTTGGAAAGGCTAGCAAAACAAGTGCAAAGGAACAAGATGGGCAATGATGCCCAGGAAAGGGAAACGTTAGACGAGATGTGGAAGAAAAGACGTTAAAATTTTGTAAGATGGGAAGGCTTGTAATAACCGACATATGAAAGTCATAAAAAAAAAAAAACCGAGACCTATGCTTATACATGGGAAGAAACTTAAGAATTGTAGACAAGATCTAGAAATGCTGGTGCCACATGCCTAGGGAGCTAGGGTAAAGGGAGGGGACAACTGAGAGAGGGCAAGAGTGAATTAATGCAATGCTTGTCCACTCACTTCCGCCCATGCTAACAGCGTTTGCCTACTCACTTCTGCCCATGCTAACAGCGTTTGCCTACTCACTTCCGCCCATGCTAACAGCGTTTGCCTACTCACTTCCGCCCATGCTAACAGCGTTTGCCTACTCACTTCCGCCCATGCTAACAGCGGTTTGCCCACTCACTTCCACCCATGCTACCAACGCTTGCCCACTCACTTCCGCCCAACACTGTGAAGCGCGAATGGCTAAGCAGGACTACCTAGTGAGACGGAAACTGAGACAAGGCAAAACAAACCCTTTTCAACTGTGTTAAAAGCAAATCCCTCCTCATGTATATTATATACTTACTATGCATCCTTGATTTTTAGAAAAATCTGGCCAAAGAAAATTTTTTAGCAAGAAGAGAACGTTGGTTTACATTGTTGCTGGTCTCTGCTATCTGACTTGATAGAGGATACTGGGACTCTCATATCTGTTGCTGCATTTAATCTACATCACTCATGGGTTACTCTAAGTATAGATAGAAAACCTGACATCCAATGGTCAGAAAAGGGTCTTCCTAATGTAGAAGCCACAGAGATCACCATGGATTCTGGAGCAGGGATGACATTGAGAAATCTGACCGTGGAAAGAAACAAACTGAACAGCAACTGAAGGTGAGCATTGAGTTGAAAGGTTTTAGAGTTTGTTTGGTTTGTTTTTAAGAATACGGAGGGAAGCTGAAAACAGAGAAATGGCAGACTAGGGAGAAGAAGGTCCCAGTGGAGGCAGAGCTGTTGGAACAGAAAGACAGAAGAAAAAATTTTAAAAGAACATTGCTAACTTTTCTCGAGACTCAAGAGCATGAGGCAGGAAAGTGGTTTTTCTGAGAAAACCCCAGGCTGCGGGAATGTACTAGCTCACTATTAGGATAGGCTTTCAGTCCCAGGCTAAGAGCCATATAACCTCTGCTTGAAGCTTAAATGTATGTATGCACTGTGTTAAAGATGAAAAAGATGGCTGTGTAGGAGCATACGAATAAAAGAATTAATAATCAAGTGGGCGAGAAGGGTTCTTATGGGGGACCTGACCAAGAACACACCTTCTCTAAAGCCCATGCTGATGGAAGTGTGGTTCAGCTTCCTGTTCCTGAAGCAAAATACCTGAGGTTATCAGCTTAAAAAGAGAAGTTTGTTCTGACCTGCAGTCTTGAAGGTTTGAGTTTATAGTCAGTTGCTAGGTTGGTGTTCTTTCTTCTGAGACAGTGACAAGCCAGAATGCAACCATTCAACTCACAACATCCAGAAAGCACATAAGAGCAGGTAGGACAGGATCTCACAACCCTCTTGGAGGACGGGTTCCCAGTGACCTGAGAGTTGACAGTGTTCTCAGCCTTGAAAGGTTCTGTCACCTCCCAAAAGCACCATCAGGTAGAGAGTGAATCTTTGACACCTTCCAGATACAAAAGATACGGTGCCTGAGGACTGGCACAGTGGGGCACATGTGGCTCCTTAGGGATCCCCACGGGTTCCCAGATAGCTGCTTCTTTCTCCGAAACAGGCAGCCCAAGACCTGTGTGTGTTCGCGATGGAGAGGACCTTCAGATCTGACTCTCTGGAGCCGTTCTCCCGTGCTCTCAGCATCTTCTCTGTGTAATGCTCCGTAAGCATTGTAGACATCTGGTCTATATTCCAGAAAAATCTCCTTCCAACCTCCCACTTCATATTTCTTAAAGCTCCAATGTACACAGAAAATCAGGTGAAGAAAAGCATTAAGAACTCGAGTTTTCCTGTAGGACTATTTCAGCAAGTCATATCCACCACCCCTTCCGAAAGAGCCGGTAAAAGACGCCATTTCCTTCTGTATCTCCTTTAGAAAGCTCTCCTTGAAAAGAGATCTTTCCATTGTTTTTTTTTATTTAGGAAGAGTCAGATTTTCTTTCTCTTAAAATATTTCACTCACTTTCAGTTTTCAAGGTTATTATGTTTCCTCCAACTCTAGACTTTGCTTGAGACTACTAGTTCATAATGCACATTTAAAAATCATCTTTGTTTTTCACTGAGATGAATATCAACATACTATCTCCTCTTTTACCTTTATTTCCCATCTTATTTTCTTAGGTAAGAATCTTTAAGGCACCCTCTGTATTCATTGTTTTCATGAGCCCAGGGAATCATATTTAATTTGGTTTGACTAGATTCCCTATAGTGCTCACTTCGGATTCACATTGCCTAGAATGAGCACGTTCAATACTGGTGCCCTCATTTCTGTCTCTACAAGATGAAATATTGTGAGATAGCACCAAAATAGGAGAACATACAAAGTCTATTTGATTCCCAAATCAACTATTTAGTTTCCTAATTTGGGGGAAGGGTGTTATATAAATAAAACAAAATTTTACCATAAATCCATATTGTCCTAACTGTGTTTCTACCGTTGCGAAGAAACCTCTATGACCAAAGGCAAACCAGGGCGGGGAGTAGTTTTCTGTTTTTGCTTTTTGTGTTTGTTTGTTTTAGCTTACAGCTCATAGGTCAGGAATGGAAATCAGGGCAGGAAGTTGCGGCAGGAATCTGGAAGCAGGAAATGAAGCAGATGCCTGGAGGAACACTACTCACTGGTTACTCACCGTGGATTGTTCAACTTCAACTTGCTTTCTAATATAGCTCAGGACCACCTGCTCAGGGGCGACCCTGCCCACGGTGGTCTGGGCCCTTGTGCATCAATCATTAATCATGGAAATGCCCTCTAACTTGCCAATAGACCCATCTTATGGAGGCATTTTCTCAGCTGCGGCTTCCTCTGTCCAGATCACTCCAGTCTGTGTCAAGTTGACTGAACCTAAACAGCACACATGAGGTATACAAGAGGTTTAAAATACCATTTATTTTTCTTCATTGCTGGCCCTATTAGGAAGACTATTACATATGTCATCTCATTTAATTTCTATGATATAAGATAGGCAGGTATTCTTCTCTCCATTTACAGGTGATGAATGTTAGCTAAAACATACAAGCTCACACCAGCACCAAGGGTGACACATAGCTCTCACCTTCTCATTAATACTGCATTGCACCCCACCCTGCTGAGGATCAGAAGGTGTGTGTGTGTGTGTGTGTGTGTGTGTGTGTGTGTCTGTCTGTCTGTCTGTCTGTCTGTCTGTCACTCTCTGTATGTATGTGTGTCCAAGTGCAGATTCCCATGTTCAGTGCAAATGCCCAACTCAAGGATCAAAACTTTTTAGAAAAGATGAGAAGCTAAAAGTCTGCATACTGTTCATTATGTTAAACACCCAGGGAAAACCGGGAGAGCCCAAGACCAAGACGATACATATTTGAAAGAACTTGTGACAAAGTTGCTTTGATTGAATAAGGCCAAGAACTTAAATGTCTCAGTTCCAGATTTCAAATCTCATTGGGGAAAAGCACTCTAATTGGCTTTGTTTTATTGCATCTTGAACCTTCGCAGTGTTAGTTGACAGTGTTTTGCATACCCTCTCTCAAGAGTAGAAACTGAAAGAAAACAACACAAGACACATGAGACATTATTGTTAACTTCCCAAACGATACTTCAGGAGTATTCCAATTTGTGGATGTTTCTCTACAAGCATCGAACACTTCAAATCTATGCATTATTAATAATCTATGTATTATTGTTATATTTTTGCTGTTATTAGTATTTGAAGCCATTTCCTCTTTAATGTAAAGACTTTTCTATAAAAAATCGTTAATAATCACTTAATTCATAATAACTAATAAAGTATAAACCTTTAATCTGTGATAAAACCTATCAATTAAATTCACTTAGGAGTCAGAGAATATTTTGCGTTTATAGTAAAATTATCCATTGAGCAAACTAGTCCTGACTGCAGACCTATCCCATCTTGTTTATTGAAACAAACAGATATTTTCCTTACGATTTTGATATGTCCTGGTGCTGTGGAATAATCCTTTTGTACACTGTGATGATTTGTTACTATGATTGGTTTAGTAAAGAAACTGATTGGCTAATAGCTGAACAGGATAAGGTTAGGCAGAAGAGCCAGACTAGGAGAATGATGGGATAAGGAAGGACAGAGTCAGAGGAGTCGCCTGCAGATGCAGAGGGAGCAAGAGATGAACGTACAATGTTAAAGGTACTTCCACGTGGAGGAGCATAAATAAGGAATATGAGCTCTGTTCTTTGCAGATGTGTTCCCTAATACAAAATATTCTTATGTCAGCAACATATGTATGTACAAGTAAGAAGGCATATATACCCTAGAAACTAAAAGAGTGTATAGCAGGGCATAGAGACTTGGGTTTTGCTAGGAAGAGTCCTCCGTGTAACTTAAAGACAGGCCAGAAAGATCAGCAGTGTTTCCTTAGCGAAGCCCATGGGGGAAAGTGTTCACATAGCAGTTTGCAGGAGCAGAGTGCACAGCAGGAGCAGGGTCCACTGAGGGAGCCTGCGCAGGAAAAGTAAAGGCAGTAAAGATGGAGAACAAAGAACTTACTTAAGACCCCAGCCATTCTGTACTGTTCCAGGCACATGCGCATAGAACAGGCAGACACACGGCAATAAAATTTTCAGCATGCATCATCTTATTTGGTTTTACTTAGTTAGGCTCCCACAGCCAGAGTTTCTATATTGTTGTTTCTTCCTGCTTTTCATTGCAAGCTTTTTGTGCAGTTGCTAGATTAGTGGCTCTCAACCTGTGGGCCACATCTCCCCACAGGGTCACACTTCAGATAATTACATTATTATTCATAACAGGAGAAAATTTACAGTTTCGAAGTAATGAAAATAACTTTGTGGCTGGAGTCCCCACAACTTGAGGAACTGTATTAAAGGTCTCAGCGTTAGGGAGGTTGAGAACCAATGTTCTAGATTATATGCCAACTCTGGGTGTAGTTGTTGCTGCCAAACAAAACTAAGAATTGTTATTTTTGATGATTCTTCATTTACAACTACAGAGAATTACATCTCTTATATTCTGAGCCACGGTGAATTCTTCTAAGAAGCACAATTTTGAGGCAATGGAACACTTTTTAAGGTATTTCTTAAACAATAACAAGCTCTAAATCAAAAATACAACTTCGTTGGAAGTAGATTGATTAGTAAGCTGTACATTAACAATCAACTTTTCTGACTGGAGAGACACTCAGTGGCTAAGAGCACTAATAACAACTCTCTGAGAAAATATGGATTCAATTCCCAGCACCTACATGACAGCTCGAAACTGTCTTTAGCTTTGGTTCCAGGGGTTCTGGTACTTTCACAGACACATGTGCAGATAAACCACCAATGGATTTAGAATAAAAATAAATCCTTAAAGAAAAACAATTAACTTTTCAATGTTTCAAATGTTAAGGGTAATCAAAGTTTCAACAGTGATCCACCTGACAAAATACTTAGTTGTTCCTACATATTGGCATGAGTAACCACCCAACTGTTAAATATTATTTCTGCATTAAAGAGGACCCAGATACATTTGATAATATTTGAAAATCCATTTTATGTGTCAATAGTATTGATAATGGCTTCTTTTGCCTCGTGTGCAACCTACATGTTGAGACATAATAAAAAATTTCCATATAGCAATAATCAAAACATTTGCTGTGTGTTACAAGCACTATATAAATTTAGCTATTATGATTTTCAAACATGAAGTATATTAAAAACATCAGGTGTTAGAAAAGATCAAATGATATTACCCATATGCAAGTGCTCTGAAAATTGTAAAGCATAATAAAATATTTCAAGTGAGGTATGAACCCATATATACACAAAACAGCAGAAGCCAAACATGACTGCATTCTGCAAATGACGTCACGGTTCTTGTTTGTCTAATTTGCATTTTAGGAAAAGTCTGCTCATATGTTACAACAGCAGCTAGGTTTACAACAATTTTTCTTTGTTCCTGGCAAACAAAAAAAGGTTAAGAATTTGCAGACAAGTCTTGGCAAAGAGATATTATGATTCAGCTTTGCCAACCCCTGGGAGCCTTCGTACACAACTGGGAAACGTACGTAGGTTATGAACTCGTTAAAAAAATTTCAATTAGCACTGCTAATAAGTACCGCCTCACATCTTAATTGGTCCTTAAAGAATGTAAAATACATCTAGAGCATGCAGGCCACCAGTCGGTTCTTCCCATACATTCGGATGGTCTCTTTCTCCAAATAGAAATATTGTTTTGGTTGGCATGGGAAAACAGCATAACCGATCCTTCCTTAATCCACTTACATCTATTCAATCACCTGGAATGCCACACTGTGTGCTGTTGCAGACCAACTGAATTATTTGTCACAAAATCCTTGCTGTGTGACACAGGTTTCATGACATATAAAACTATGCTCCTTCATTTCGTATTAGTTACTTTTCGGCAGCAGTGATAACACATCATAACCAAGGCAATTTATAGAATAGTTTATTGGGGCTTACATTTCCAGAGGGTTAGAGTCCATGATGGCAGAGACAAAGGCATGGTGGCAGGAGCAGGGGAATGCAGGCTCACACCTTGAACCACAAACACCAGGCAGAGAGCAAGCTAGCAATGACATGAGTCTGAAACTCTCAAAGCCTGCCCCAATAACAAACTTCTCCCAGCCAAGCTATACCTCCTAAGCCTGCCAAAACAGGATCACCAACTGGGGACCAAGTATTCAAAGGCCCAAGATGATGGAGGACATCTCGTTCAAACCACAACGAGTCTTCTATCCTTTAAAATGATTCAGCTACTTTTTTAATCTAATGGACCTTCTTGCTGGATTTGCAAGAATCACGCCCAGGAATTCCTAATACAGAGAGTTCGAAGTGTATATAGATGATGGGCACAGACCCACTGGTCACGTGTGACAGGCAAAACCTGAGCCCTTGGATACATTTCTATAAGAAGTATGTTCTTTAATTCAAACTGCTATGGGAGAAATTATAGCCACTTCTTCCAAAGAGCTAAATGTTGCAAGAAGTTTCACTCCTGTCCCTTTCTTGCTGAGACAGGAAACATTTCTTCCTTGTCATCTTGCCTCTCTGCTCCAAATTCTTTTGCCCCTTATATGGAAAGGGATCACTTGCTTAAACATGTTGAGGAGTAAAAAGGAACTGAAAAGATTGATAAATATCACTGTGTGTGTGCGCGCGCGCGAACACACACACACACACACACTTCAGAAAACCAGCCAATGCAAAGAATTACCCCAAATAAAATAAACATTATGCTTAATATTTGATTATAAAGTGGCACCTTTCTAACCTCATTAAAACAGCCTTGTACACACATCTCTGTTCATATAGACAGGCCCTAATTACCGTCCAGGTTTTTGTGTGCTTCTCTCTCCTTTCTCTCTAAAACCAAAATAAATAAACAAAAGCCAGGGAAGCTTCAACTCACAACATCTAAAACAGATACCATGCTCTCTTGAAAAGATTAGCAGTTTTTGTTCCATTTCTTTTTGTTGCTTTTGATTGCAAAATAGAGGCCTGTTTATTATAAGCAATAAACTTATGACCCTCCAGACAGGGAGAATGAAAAGTCTTCTTAATAACATATCTAACCTACTTCTGAAAGTAGTGCCATACCAAGGAGGCAGTAGGTGTGGTGTTCACGGGATCTAAGAAGGTAAATGATGAAATCGGTCTGCTTGGTTCAATTCCCGGTCTACTACTCACCTAACTCTGTGGTCCTGAGTAAGTTCCCAATCTTCTCGGTGCTTCATCTGTATCAGTCATCAAAAGCATAAACAGGATAAATGAAATAGCAGTACTCTAAAGAATAACTGCTCAGTGGATGTTAGCTGTCAGTATTAGATCCCTTTGAGATGCAAGCAAAGGTAGAAGTGGACTAAAAATATCACTGGTTTTGCAGATGTTTTTATGGCTCTAATGCCCATAGGTTTGCATTGTGCTACCATGTTGTGCCATGCCAAGTTAAGCCAGATCAAGGGCTGCTAATTTTCTAATTATATGATTTATACCAAAACCTTTGCAAAGAAAGCACAATGTTTGAAATAATCTGATTTGTTTTTATTTTACAAGAATAATGACTATGTGTATTTGTTTAATTTCTAAACAGAAGGCACTTCTCACTAGTACTCCAGTTCCTCTAAAAGAATGTCTTCCCTTCATTCTTCCTCCTAACCCAATAGCCTCTAGTACAGTCTATTTCTGTCATTAGTCCCAGATTATGAAGAGGGTTCCACAGGCCAAGTCATTCCTAAAGTTCCATATTTTGCATGACCTTGTCGGTAAAGCCCATCTCAAACTCACCATTCTGCCTGCGTCATTCTCCACTGATACTGTTTCTGTCTGCTTTATTAACTTGCTGGCAGCCCTAGCTTTGGGGCAGTATATACCCTCTGGGTTGGGAATACTGCATGTACCTAGTCTATTGCTACCACATAACTTTGCAGCTGAGTGGAGATTTCCCTTACAGCAGACTATAGCCTTCACACAGGTTGCTTAACATTAGCCGTGAGTCTTTAACTTCGATATCAGTGAGTACATTGGCTGATTCAAACACAAGCCATCATAGCTCAGTCGGGTTCTACTTCACACGTCCTGAGAACATTGTCAAGCCCAGACCACACAAGAGGCTAAAGGTACCTCAACACTACTGCTTCCTTTCTGAATAAGACACTTCTGGATACCCGTGCAAAACACACATGCACGCCTGGTAAGGGAAATTAGAGAGTAAAGGTGAAAGATGCCTATAAAAGCAAAGAAAAAAAAAGACTTCTGATGATGCATTTCCCTAAGCTGAAGTTGCCCACTTGTGTGCATTTTTAAGATGTTGAGAATTCGCAAATTGTGCGCGCGCGCGCGTGTGTATGTGTGTGTGTGTGTGTGTGTGTGTGTGGCTGTATGGATCTGTACAGTGTATTTTAAGAAGAGACAGTGAGGCCTGATCACTGAGATTTGCTTATTGATGTATTTGCTGATAAAAAAAAATCTGTTGGATATTTCTGTAGTTTGAACACCAATATCTGGTTGTTCTGTAAATTGGAATCATTCCATAATACCTGGTCTGGTAGATGACCCAATCTCAGCCCAAATCCAAAGGTTTAAAAAATACACCCTTATGTTTCAAAAGTTTTAAGCACTGATGAAAAACAATTCATTGTAGTCTTTCTTGGATGTGCTGGGCACACTGGACAGAAGCAGGACTGATGGAAAGTAAGCTAACCCATGGTCCTGAAGCATGGCATCTTCTTGATCACCAAAGAGAGTCCTCTATGCAGGTTATGGGGGTGTGGCACGTTCTCCCTCCCACCAGAGGATCATTGGCAAGCTCTGAGTGCCTTGTAGCTATCAGACACTTCTAACCTAGTCAGGCTTCCTTCTTTGTGGTTTTTTTTTTTTTTTTTTTTTTTTTTTTTTTTGGTTTTTCGAGACAGGGTTTTCTGCAGCTTTAGAGCCTGTCCTGGCGCTAGCTCTTGTAGACCAGGCTGGTCTCGAACTCACAGAGATCCGCCTGCCTCTGCCTCCCGAGTGCTGGGATTAAAGGTGTGCGCCACCGCCGCCCGGCCAGGCTTCTTTCTTTGGAATCTGTTTTCTTTCACTTTTCCTCATGCCCCTGGTCCTGGCCCAGCCATGGAACAAACAAGAACAGAAGGGCAGGTTCCACTCCATTCGTCCGGTGCCCTGAGGGTCTCAGCAGATTAACGGGGGGGGGGGGGGGGGTGTGAAACATAAGTTTGCTCTCTCTCTCTCTCTCTCTCTCTCTCTCTCTCTCTCTCTCTCCCTCCCTCCCTCCCTCCCTCCCTAAAACCCTAGAATCTTTGGTCTTCTGCCTTTTTCTTCACCCCACTGGAATCTTCTTTCTTTTTATTCCCTTCTCCTCCATTCCTTCTTTCCCTCTACCCTGCCTTCCGTATAGACCATGTATTTCCCTGTTTGGAGCAAAGACATTTTTTCCCCTAATCAAGAGTCCTTTCTCTCTAGGACTAAGCTTGAGACATACATACACACACACACACACACACACACACACACACACATGCACATTTGCACACATGCATTTACACAGTTGCACACGTTTACAAACATATACTCACATGCACTCACACACAAGTACACTCACATACACACACAAACACATGCATGCACCCACACAAACACACACACACTCACACACTCACATACACACAAACACATGTGCACACACAAGCACATGGGAACAAAGTTCAGATTATTCCAGGCCATGGGGCATCTTTTCTCACCTCTAACAATGACTGTTAGGGCACTGAATGGAGGGACAGTAAAATGATCAAGAGAAATGAAATACTAATCTCTACGAACACCATCTCCCTACCCCCACCTCTCCCTAACCTAGTGAGCACACATATTACAGAAGTCTTCATAAAGGTCAGATGCAGGAGAGAGCAAGGCAAGCATCTGGATGCGGGCAGAGAGGCCTTGGATAGCTTTAGACCAAGCTTACTCACTCACTGTCAGTGATACCTACTTTGTCATCTCCATTCTCCCTATCTCTGTCAAGGACACCACCAAAACCATCTCCCTAGCTAGAAAGCTACTGTCCCCTTCATCCCTTCCTCTCTCTCTGTCTTGTATCAGTCACACATCAAGCCGCCTCCCCCCAGCTATCCTCATGGCTCCCAGGGTCTTTCTGGAGCCCAATGTGACTACTCTCATCTCCGTTCTGACCATAACTGTTTTAGAAGTTCTTCTCCATGACTTTCTCTTAGATTTCAAAAAACTGAGAATAATAAAGTCAGTAATTCAAGCCACACACACATTTTGAAAACTGTAGCTACTTAAGAATTCCATATATCAGATTGGCAGCTGCTATCATTCTGCGGAAATTTTCATACACCCAACAGAAAAATCACGCAGTGAGCATATTTTCATGTTAAGATGCATATCGCTAGCATTCTTTCTCATAACTGGAAACGCTACAGTACTGTCTCATGTAGCTGTGTTTTAGTTTAGCAAATCTTCCAGACATGAGTTCCAAGTACACAAAACTTCTCTGATATACATCTTTGTATCAGGTGCAACATAGACATATATACATACATATGTATATAACTGATTATTACATACTATCGAGTTACTTCAATTAATGTCATACTTGCCTACTGCAAGCACAGATGGGTATTCCTCATTACTTTTCAACTAGGCAATGAGAATGTAGTCTTGACTCCCCCATCACCAATTTTTCTTCACATTGATTGATGTTTTATCAACCACCAAAGTTACTTTCCTAAAAGGAATAAAGCAGATCATACACTTACTAATTCTGTCAGATCTCTGCAGTCAAAGGCTGACCTTAATCTCCATGTAGATATTATTCTCTCTCTTGTACATCTTGGAGTCCTCCCACCAAGGACATTTGTAATTAAATTTTACAGGTGCTTGAGCCAGCATACCCCGCCCACCTCCATCACCTTCCTGCAACCATCTGGCTTCAGGATCCAGTTCCTTTGTCTACTTTTTACTACAGTGCATACTGCAGTTTTTGCACATCTGAGGGGTGTTTTTCATGCTGATTTGCAACTTGTCGTGAATGTATTTATAGATTTTTCTCTCTCCCCTACTATACAGTAAAAAATTGAATAAAAAATATAATCAAGCTGCTATCCTACTGGAGCTGTTTTTGTTTGTTTGTTTATATTTTGGGGGCCTGGGACCCAGATCCCAAATAAATACATAAAAGCTGTTCTTATTTATGAATGCCTGGACTTTTGCTTGGCTTAATTTTAGCCTGGTTTTCTAGCTTAAATTATCTTTAACTATATTTTGCCTCTGGGCTTTTTACCTTTCTTTATTCTTCATATCTTTCTTTCCTTCTTACTCTGTGACTGGTTGTGTGGCCGTGTGGCTGGGTAGCTGGCCCCTCCTGTCCTCGCCACTCCTTCTCCTTTTGCTCCTTTTTCTCTCCTGAGCCTAGATTTCTCTTCCTATTTATTCTCTCTGCATGGCAGTCCCACCTATCCCTCTCTCCCGTCTATCTATTGGCCGTTAAGCTCTTTATTAGACCAATCAGGTGTTTTAGACAAGCAAAGTAACACAGCTTTACAGAGCTAAACAAATGCAACATAAGAGAACACAACACATCTTTGCATCATTAGACAAAAGTTTCCACAGCATAAACAAATGTACCACATCTTAAACTAACATCCCGTAGCATCCCACCACCAACAAGGCAGATGTCTGACACAGTAATGATTAAGATCTCTGACTAAATGAGTGGCAGGTGTAATGGTAAAAATAAAACACTGCAGGTCCCAAGTGGTGGCAGTGAGCAATGGAACATGAGGGGCAGTGGTCCCAGGCAGGGAACTACAAGGACAGGTGAGAGACAGAGCCAGATAGGCATGCCACGCAGAGAAAGTGTGTATTTATTTAGTGGGTATAGAAGGGAGAAGGAAAGGGGGGAAAGGGAGAAGGGGGAAGAGCAAAGAGAGGCAGAGAGAGAGAGAGAGAGAGAGAGAGAGAGAGAGAGAGAGAGAGAGAGAGAGGAGAAACCGAGGGGGAGGAGGAGAGAAGAAGAGAAGCTACCTCTTTGGGAGAGAGACAGAAAAGGGAGGAGCTCGGGCTGTAAGTATAGGAGAACCCCTTGCCTCAGCAGACAGGGAAGGGAGTGGGGCAGGGCTTGTCTCTTAAAGGGACAGTACAGATTATACAGGAGGGCCATTAACGAAAGAATAGAGAGGCACAGGGCTCTCTCTATACATGTTTAAAAACCTACTTTAAATATTGGACAGCTAAACAGCTTTTAGCGTTGTTTTCCAGATTTGTAATATGTCCTGCTAACTGATGTTTTGTGGAAGTGTTTGCATAGGAGCAGAAGGGCCATGATTTGGGGACCTGCAGTAATGAGGCAGAGAGGGACACAAGAAGGCTTGGAGTGAACACAAGCAAAGATGGTGGTGTCTATGTAGACAAATGCTACAAAGAAGAACCTTATTTTATATGCACACTAAAGATGAATGATGATAACAAGTCAAGGTTTAGTGATCCTAAGGAGGCTGAGCTGGGAAGGTTGTTTGAATTTAGGAGTTCAAGCCCAGCCTGTGCAATCATATTGCAATACTTTCTATTAAAAGAGAAAGGGGAAGGAAAAAGTCACCCTAAATTCCCTTTTCACTGTCTTCCCCTGCCCCCCCACGCTCTCAAAAAATATCACCTTCCCAGAATGCTTTTGCTTTGGTATCCCATGTAATAATGAATTTGGGAGCCATGTTCTCCCTCATACAGAGAGAACCGACTGAACTTCTGTATGATAGTGATCTTTTACAAGAGTCAAATTTACTTAGAATGTAGCCCTAAAATAATATGCCACTTTAGCAAAAGGATTAATTTGATCCAAAGTCTGTGGAGACGAACGGGATTCCAAAAGAGTTTGCTCTCCTAGTCTCAAAGCACCACACAAGGGCACACATTTTCCTTTGAGGAAGTTGCCCTTCACTCCACCCCACCAGGAGGAGAGGAGCAACTCTTCTATCATCAAAGATAGGGAGTCAACACCGAGATGAGTTTGTGTCTACAAACAGACCTTACTAAAAAAAACAACCTCATCGTCCCTTACTCTCTAGGCATCTAACACTTTCTCACTTGCCCGTAATTTTTTACCCTCTGCAGGGAAACCTGCTTTCCATTGCTAAAGGGGTATAAATACCTCACTGGTCTGACGTTTTACATTTCATTTCTCTTGTGCAAACTCTTGGGCTCCTGCAGAGGAAGGCTTCTTCTCTTGCTAACCTGTCTATTCTGGTTTATAGGCTCTTAGGGAAAGCTGTTCTTCCCCGCAGGAGGTTTTGACAAAGAAGGGGTGGGCTGGGGTTGCTTCCTTGCTCAGGGGGCTAGAGCTGACATCAGCTGACCTCCACCAGAGCCAGCAATGATAAGAATTCCTAACAAGCGAGCCCCTAGCTGTCTGCACAGGTCTGATCAAATGGGAGCAGTTTGAGCCTTTCCTTGCTCTTTCCTTTCCAGATTGAAGTTGACAGGAGGAAAACGTGCCCAGGGGCCAGTTCTTTTGGTTATTGAAGCTCTTGTGATTTTTGGCTCAAGGACTTTTGCTTAATTCTTATCTTCCTACAGGCAGCCACTGTTTTTTCTTTCTTCACTACCTTTGGTGTTGTTTGTCCTAAGGAGGGAAAAAAAAAAATCTACTGGTTGAATGCTGGCACAGGGTTAGAAGACTATGGCTCAAACCAGTCTGTATCGCCTGGTGAACTGAAAGTCCTTGTTACACTGGCTCCCCTTTGACACAGCTGGATGAGGGTTACCAGCACGACAAACAGAGATGGCCCCCTTCGTGCTGTGGAACTTGTCTTATGCCACAGAAGGGATTTCTGTCTCTGTGCTTTTGCTTACGAAGATCACAGGTTGTTGATCTCGAGTCTCAAGGTGGCTAGGAAAGAAACTGAGGTAAAACTCCCCATCTGTCTGAGTTGTTGCTGTCTCTGTCCCATGGCCTCATCACCACTCAGCAAGTCCCTCACACTGTCACCTGCCAGTATCGGATCAGGACACTTCCATAAAGCCCCACATCAAAGAGGGTCAACGCTGTTCTCCATCTTCTCCCTGTCTCCTTTCCTCTTCTTCCTTCTCCCTTTCCCTCTTCCAACGTTTTACTATGCAGTCCGGGCTGGGCTTGAAACACAAGGATATTTCTGCATCAGCCTCCTAGGTGCTGGCATCATATGAGTGTGCCACCATGCCTTGACTAGCTTTGGGAATGACTTTGGATCACAGGATTGACTCTTCCACATCCTCTTTGAGGCTATCTCTGTGTCCCTGATTAAAACAATAGAAACCATTATGTGTTTGGAAGTATAATAAACTTATCAATGTCCAGATGATGATGATGCTTTGGGCTTCCTCCCTAGACTAGGGGTTACTAGCTCACTGTTCCACTCCTCCTAATTTTAGCTTTTTAACTATCTCTGACTTGTGATTGCTCACTGTCACTGGGCTATTTTACCTCTTTATAAACTCAATCCGACTTTTTTGATCCGAACTTTGTTCTAGTTGTGTGAGTTGGCATTACCAGTAGCCAAACTGCCCTTTCCCCAAAGCCTGAAAACTTAAGTTGGAAGACTTGATATCGCCTGGAACACTTTAACATCACCATGGTTTGAACCACTATCGGACATGTTCCTTCCTGCCCGAGGAAATACCCTCGGCTGTGACTGCTCAGTCATCCCTAACCAGCACCTCAGCACTCGGCAGGCCCAGTCTCTGGAAATCCTGCCTGGCTGCCATGTGGACCCCAAAACGGTAGTCAGCCCGTTCCAAGCATTAGTCATTGTTTTCCTTTTCTTTCCGCAGCAATGATCTCTTATTAGTTCCCTATTGCCCATACAACCAAAGGTCAAAGGTTAGAGGACCCCTACCCCCTCCTGCAGTCTGCTCTTGAAATGAAACATAGTTGTTTATCTGGACTCCCCTATTGCCGGCACAGGGAGACTGGCCAAGATGGACGCAGACACACGCTTCAGTTTTCCCCTTTCTGCTTCTCTGCTCTTGCTCTGATTCTCTTCCTTCCCCTTTAAAGCTCTCTTAGCTCTTAACTCCCTCTCCGTCCACTTACAGGGTTGTTTGTTGCAAAGTGAAGCTTCAGAAAGTTTCAGATTGGGAGCAGTGACGGGACCCCTCGCGCTACTACTCTAAGCTCTGCCATGCCAGCAGAAGAGTTGCGTTGTGCAGAAGGCAACGCAGAAGGAAGAAGTGAGGGAGGAATTTACTTTGCTTGTGTGTCTGAGAGCAGGTGATGTGTTTCCCTTTAAGGGGCTGCCCCCTTCCATCCAGAAAGAGAAAAGCAACTATTATCAAAAGGAGGTGGGCACACGGGTTACTAGGAATAAACAGATCTTATTAAACACAACCCTGGCCTCCTAGTTTCCCAATTTATTTTCTCATCAGTTCCTAGACTTAATCTCCTGCTGAGGCCCAAGCTCTCCTACTATAGTTAAAATAAGAATGGGCTGTAAGCTTCCTAACCATGCCACTCCGAATTTTACCTATTTTCTGCAAACTCTCATACATAGATATATTGATAAAAATGTACGTTTATTCCTCAGTAAGTTCATTTGTGCTTTGTTGCTTGACTCTATATCCTATAATTGATAAAATTAATAAAGGAGGGAAAGCAATTTTCTTCCCCCTGTCAATCACGGGACTATGCACGCTTCTTCTTTGGAAAGCTGTGGGCGATATGGATTAGAGAAAGGTTAGCTGCTTGGTTACTCGGGATTCAGTTTCCATGCCCAGATGTCTTGAAAACTACAAATCTTAAGAAATGATAATTATGCTGAATTTCATGTTCCTATCATTTGAATTTTATTTTAGAGATCAAAAGTGAATACCATACAGTGTTATATTCCATTAAATGTTAAATTCCTTACACCAAGAGTCAATTTTTATGAAACTAATCAGCAAAGTTCAGTTAGCAGACGTGAAAAATATTTGTATCTGGACATCTGAGTTGAGAAGAGATGGATTCTATCCTTAGTCTGCTCTGCCAGCCATGTGAGTCTGGGCAACTTATTATGTCTCCAAATCTACATTGTTAGGTATAAAAGAGGGTAAGGATGTGTACCTACTTTTCCTAAACCACACAAATCACAACAAAGATCAAGTGAGATGAATGCATTTAAGGGAGCTTGGATTTATTGATAAGTGTTGTAAAGAACTTAGCTTTAAATATAGAAGGGAGTCCGGATTTGTGAGTTCTTTCCTGTATTTTTTCTGTGTGTATTTAAATATTACTAATAATGAGCCCGTGGGTTCCAGTATAAAGATAAAACCTAAAATAGAGCTGTGAAGAATCAAATGACAGAGAACTCCACATGCCTCATTCAACTGTCCTCCACCCCCTCCTTTCTAATTTTAAATGAATTCTTCTGAACAATATCTAAAATGTTCTGGGGCTTCCTATGGTGAGTTAATGAGATGAAAATCAGTCAGGTAGATAACAAAACCATTTCTTTTCTAACATCACTGTCTTGTTAATCACTGGTTTGAGGAAAAAGATATTCTAAAACAACAGAAACCTGCCAAGGAAACGTATATCATATTGGAGATTTTTGATAGAATGTTCAGGACTTTTTTTTTAAAATAAGAAACTGAACACTTTACAAAAAGTTCCCTTCCTCTATTATAGATTACTGCAAAGTAAGTATCCAGTTTCTGTTCCAGCTTCTTCTGAAGAACACACAGAGGAATTCTTTTAGATAGTCATGAATGCATTGCCTATGGCCAGTCTGCTAGATGCAATGATTATGTCCCCAAATAATTGGCCTGATGCGTTACACCAAGAAGACCTGTTTGACAAACCGATACAGTGCAAAATGACCAGGAAGGTCACTTTTCATACATGGGTGTGAGAAAACACCATGGTTGTTGTTAATTGCAATCAGTTTTGCCAACTGACCGTTTCAGTCCTGAGCCAAAGAACCAAAGAGGAAGACTTCAGAATCATAGAAGGAATGGGATTTTCAACTTTTAAATTTTGTCTGTGCCATTTCTCATAAATTTCTTTGTCTATGTTTCCAACCCTTACAGAATATTTGGTAAGAATACAAGCTACTCCTAACTAGGAATTATATACTGATCCAGAAGTGTTCTTCTTATTGCAAACATTATATTGGACAATTAGGAAATGGGGTATATAGAACTTACTCCTGAGAATACTGAAGTTTAATATATAGATAAAAAGTGAGAGATTTGCCCAAGGCAAAAAAAAAATCAGTTTGAATATATCTGAACATTAGCTCTCCTACATTTTTATTTTTATAAAGAACTATAAGTTTCTCTGCTCCCCTCCCTGGTTCTCCCCTCCCCTTCAATCTTTTCCCAAGGTCCCCATGCTCCCAATTTACTCAGGAGATCTTGTCTTTTTCTACATCCCATGTAGATTAGATCCATGTATGTCTCTCTTAGGTCCTTGTTGTTGTCTAGGTTCTCTGGGATTGTCATTTGTAGACTGGTCAATAAAATCAATACAAAATGTATTTAAAAAAGAACTATAACTTTCTACTATAAGTGTTTTTTTCTAGGTCCTGAGGGTGAAACCAAAGCATCAAGCATGCTAAGAACATGTTTTAACACTGAGCTGTAGTCCTACACCTAGCTTTAGCTTTTATATTGTTTTTTGTTGCTTCTGACCGTTCTTTCGGCCTCCATAAATTACCACTTAAATTACTTCAATTAATTTGCTGTCACATCTGATTGTAATATGGTCACAACTGATGAAGAATAGGATTAGTGTTTGATCATCCTTCATATAGATGAGTCATTTGCCTATTTTGTCCTGATAGAATTAAATGGGCCACTTTTTCATAATTATTTCAAGAACATAAAGAACAGGTTAAAATAGGGTACATAATTTGAAAACTCAGTATTATCATGAATAGGAAAACTGGGAAAAATACATCAAAATACCCCCAAACTTTAAGAATGGACTTTGCTACTGAATCAATAATGATTGATTTGTACTTTGTACTTTCTGTATGTTCTACAGTTGACATGTGTTACTATTATTATCCAAATCAATCTGTCTGTCTATCTGTCTACCTGCCTGCTTGCCTGTCTGTCTGTCTGACTTCTGAGGCAGAGCCTTGCTTTATTGCCTACGCTAGCCTGAAACACGTGATCCCTCTGACAGGAAGTCAGGTTGGTAAGGGACACTTGTACACAAGCACCTTAAAGGCAGGGACAGCTCTGCTCTTTGAGTTCTCCTCATCAAAGAATAATTGAGAAGGTTCTGTTAGCATAAAAGCCACCTGATTACAGCACAGCCTTTGTCACCAAGTGATTTAAAAGCAAAACTACTATAAAGTGTGGTTATTTGTTTTCTTCTTTTTTTTTTTTTTTTTTTTTTTTTTTTTTTTTTTTTTTTTTTTTTTTTTTTTGGTTTTTTGAGACAGAGTTTCTCTGTGGCTTTGGAGCCTGTCCTGGAACTAGCTCTTGTAGACCAGGCTGGCCTCGAACTCACAGAGATCCCTCTGCCTCTGCCTCCCGAGTGCTGGGATTAAAGGCGTGCGCCACCACCGCCCAGCTTGGTTATTTCTCACTAACAACATAGAAACCTCTCCCTGTTTCCCCTTTCTCATTTTATCATTTTCTTGCAAACTTCTTCTTCTTCGTCTTCTTCTTCTTCTTCTTCTTCTTCTTCTTCTTCTTCTTCTTCTTCTTCTTCTTCTTCTTCTCATAAAGTGATAAGTTTTATAATGATAGAATCTTAGGGTTAGAGGGGACCTCAATGTCTCTCTATCCCAACATCATCAAGAGTCACCCAAGCAGAACCTGAAATCCTCCAACAGTAGGGAGCTCATTACCTTTCAAGTCAGCCTATCCTTACAACTTACAGCAAAATTATTTGGTCTATATGCATTTGTTTAAGAATTTCTTGAAAGAATAAAGGTAACTTGGAATGAGTTTTGTTTTATTTTTAATAATGGCCCACTTCGCTCTACTCAAAACAGCTGAGGCATGATAATTACCATAGGGAAGATTGTAGAATTAAAATTTCATATAAAACATTTACAAAGCTGTAGTTGTGTCTGCATTGAAATGACATCCTTTCTGTTTACTTGTTTTTTTAATTAGATAAAGCTGCAGATGATGTACGTAAGCTCCCTTCTAAACCAACCGAATTACGCCTCGCATTTCATTTTAAGCAAAGAAGAAAGAATTAGAGCATCTTAAGAAGTAGCTATTTGGGTAGGGTCATTTGGAGTTTGTTATTTCTGGGATGGGAGATGATTGTGAGGAAAAGGATTCTCCCGGGGAGCAGTTCAGAAAGCACCCCTAATCTGTGTGAGCCTAGGGGCCTCTCCACTCAGCTCTGCATTCTCTCCTCCTAATGGGCTCAGCGTCTCTAGGCTACTGCCTTTTGAGATTCTTTGAACACAGTGAACAAGAAAAGAGGCTCTGCTCACAATGGAAGCTTGAAGCTTTCTTGTTTCTGCAGTTCCTAATTTAAGAGAGAAAGACACTTAATTACCCCCAACTGGGGATGAGCATAGGGGCGCACTGAAAGTCACTTGCAAAAAGGTTTTCCGAAGCAGTGCATCTGGCCAAGGTCGTTAAGTTCTACGTTTGGATGCCAAAGCTGTTTTAATTAGCCCTCCATCCATACCTTAGTTTTTAACTTAAAAAAAACCTGTTACTGTCTAAGATATGTTTCAAATTCTTATTTCTACTGTTTACAAACACTGCAAAGAACTTAATCCTCATAACACTATCCCTCTACTATAAAACTTATGAAATTTAATAAAAATGTAGCATCCAAAAGATGCCTAAGTGGAGGGTAGAAAGTTCATTCTGTTTTTTTTTTATTAGCTGATATTGTTTACATAAAACAATAATAGGTTTTGTTATGGCATTTCCTACATGTGTATACTATATTATGATGGTATCATCCCTATTATATCTTTTCCTGTGAGACAGGAAGTTCCAGGGAATTAGGTCTGGTAAGCATGAACACAGGGAAGAGCTCAAGAAATGGGAAAAACCAGGCTAAAACAGATGTTAGCACAGGGGAAAGAGTCAAGGTTTCTTTAGTGGTTCTTAATCTTCCTAATGCTGCAGCCTTTTAATGCAGTTCCTCATGTTGCGATGACCCCCAATCATAAATTATGTCATTGTGACTTCATAGCTTTAATTTTGCTACTGTTATGAGTTATAAGTATCTGGTATGTGACCCTAAAGGGGTCGTGGCCCTTAGGTTGAGAACTGCTGCTTTAGACTGTCTTTGGTTCCCGTATGTTCTTCTCTGTGCAGAAATCCTAGAGTGTGAATTTGCTGTCTTGAAAGAGAAAGGATCTGTCCTTTTTCTTAACCATTTCTTTCTATAGCAGTCTATCAATCCACCACTCTAGGGGTTTCAGGAACTAAGCTCAGGAACTCAGATCCGGTGTGTATGCGCTGAGGTTTCACACATGGATACACGTTTTCAAAAAAAAAAAAAAAAAGAAAGAAAGAAAAAAAAAAAAAGAAAAGAAAAGAAAGAAGGAGGAGGAAGAGGAGGAGGAGGAGCAAATGGAGGTGGCAGTGGGAGGGAGCAAAAGTCGATGGAGAATACTGAGAACAAAGTTCAAAACTTATGAGGCAAGGTCAACTGAAAGTCAACTGTCTGGCAGCCAGGCTCTCACCCAGTACTGTGACCCAGCAAGTCAATAACTCAGTACTACAGGTTCCCGAGCCCTGGAAGAGTTTGCTTAGCCCTGGAGAGTCCGGTGCTGGGTCCTGGAGTCGTAAAGGAGCCCTGCCATCTGTGACTATTTGTGGAGAGAGCTGCTATTTTGTGTTTGAACTGAAGTTTCCCATGCAAGTGGCATAAAATTCTCTAAAGAGTAAAAGTGAAATAGTTATGGGGATTTCACACGGAGCGTAGACTGCATACAGTACATACCACACACTGCTATTTCTTATTCACACAGCGTATTTCACTAGACACAGAGAACGGAGGTCAGCCATTCATCTTTTAAGAGAACATACTGCAGTAAAAGCAAATAGAGTCATAACCCATATTATTCTTTTATAATGAAAACCAAAGATAATCCAGCTCTTCATGTGCCCCTTGGCGTCAGAAGCAGCATGGAAGAAGCGACTCAAGATCAGGAAGTCGCTATCATAGATCCACGTGTATCGGGGTTGGTCTTCCTCTGGGCATATGGGAGCATAGCACTCATATCCGTGAACATGAATCCTAGAGATGTCTGTGGCTGTGATGCAGACAGCATTCTCCTTTAGTGCCTATGCAAACAGTAGGTCAGCTACTTCTGTATCATAACGACCAAAATACCCAATAGAAACAACATAAGGGAAGACAAAAATCTAAACTCAGTTCATGGAGCATGTGACTGATGCCGCTCACCTAACAACACCAGGAAACAGAAAGCAAGGACAGGTAGCTTCAAAGAACTCTCCTTAGGCACCTAATAGCATCTACACCGTACTTTCTAAGGGTGCCATCGAATTTTTAAATAATACTACTGTCAGAGAACAATTCTTCAAAACACGAGGTTGATGTTTGTTTATTTGTTGGTTTGCTTGTTTTTTGAGACAGAGTCAATCTGTAGGTCGGGATGTCCTTGAACTCTCAGAAATCTTCCCGTCTCTGTCTCACGAGTGCTGCGATAAAAGGCGTGAGCCATACCATGCCTGGTCACAGGCTACTTTTGTCAGTCAGATTCAAGCCATGATAATTAGCCCTGCGGTCCATTCTAAACGAAAACATCCAGGCAGAGGTTCTCTCTTACCTGACACTTGCCCAGCGATACAGGGTTCACTGAAATGGAGGATGGAAGTGAAGATTTCACTGTGTTTGTGTAAGAGAGCATTCGTTTCCCTATATCAGCCTCATTTCAAAACCAAACATCCGCGTGTTCCTCGCATCCTTACAAATTTTAAAAAGCAAAACATCCTTTTTTTACATTGTCAGAGTGATCAGAAAACTTGTAGAAACACTATTTTTTCCAAGCATAGAAGAATAATATATTCAAATGGTCCCTTGAATTCTTCCTATTTTTTTTTTTTTTTTTTGGTTTTTCAAGACAGGGTTTCCCTGTAGTTTCTAGAGCCTGTCCTGGATCTAGCTCTTGTAGACCAGGCTGGCCTCGAACTCAGAGATCCGCCTGCCTCTGCCTCCCGAATGCTGGGATTAAAGGCGTGCGCCACCACCGCCCGGCTGAATTCTTCCTATTTATGCTATAATAAAATGAGACTGATTTTCTTGTAAATTGGTTCCCTATGATTAATTCAAGGATACTAATCTAAGATAAATTTGGAGAGGTTTCTATAGTAACTAAAGCAATTGTGTTAATATTAAGCAACTGATTAGTTTTATATATTAGACAATATGTCAGGTCTTTTATAGATTTTTTTTTTACTCTACCTCATCTTCCAAGATTTCTGTGAGGTAAATATAGTTAGTCTCATTGAAGGGATTTTTTTTTAAAGGGTCGTAACTAAAATCAAGCAGTGACTCCCTGGAGTTAAGGCGAACAAAACTAGTAACCTTAAAACTCTTGGAAAAGCTAACATGGTAATTCTGTATTAGAGACTCTGTCTCAACAAAGTCAAAGCAAGGACTGATCCCTGGGCTGGTATCCTAACCTCCATGTATGCATCGTAGAGAAAAATGCTATTTTATGTTCACATATATACATTTATATTCACGAATTTGTATAGTCACCTACACACGAAAAGCTTTTAAAAGGAGGATATACTGGGGGCAAAGGCAAAACAGTGTTGCAGAATATATATTTATATATATATATATATATTTATATATATGAACAAATATACATAAAAATATAATATATAAGAGAATATATTAGGAGAAGATGAATAAATACACCACCTGAAGGGCAGATTGGGTGGCAGACAGTTTTGATCTCCACCCTCCGCTTCTACTATTTTGATATGGGAAGTAAAACAAGGAAGCAAGCTGGGGCAATATTCATAAAGAAATGATGAAATTTAGGAAATCTTGAAAACAAAAAAAACTTTAAAATTTCTCAAGACAAATAAATTTGGTCTCTTTGGGTATTCAGGACTTCAAGTGTCAATGAGCTCTGACGTCATCTCTTTCCATGTGACCAGGCATGTATAAAAAAAGTCCTGCTTTTTTTTTTTTTTTTTCGATTCTAGACAAGTGACCAAAGCCATGTACCTCCCAGGAACTGATTAGATGTGGACCAAAGGTGAGCAGCATCAGGACCTGCCAAGGCTGGTGCAGAGCTGCTCCTGCAGCCATGGCCTACTGCCTGCGTCTCACTTTCGAGCAGCAGCTGCAAAATCTGAGCGCTCATCAGCATCACAGGAGATGTTGCAAAGAGGTTCTTAACCTGGGGGTTGAACTTAAGACCCATCGAAAATACAGACATTTACATTACCATTCAAATTAGTAGCAAAATTACAGCTATGCAGTGGCAACTATGGTTGGGGGGGTCACCACAGTGAGAGGAACTGTATCGGGGTCACAGCACTAGGAAGGCTGAGGACCACTGGATAAATGGGTGGTACCTCATCCTCCTGGTGCAATGAGTCTACAGCATGAGTGAGGTGATGAAGAACTCGCATTTGTGACAAGTCTGTCCAGGGGTGATATTCCCCATAGACTGTAGGTACGATTCCAATGTATTTAGATCTCTAAAGTCACTTGTGGATAAATACCAAGGAGTCTTTCAATCAGACTCCAAGTGAAATTTTGGAAGACTTCTGAAACATTAATCTTAAATATTAGAGTCCTGGTGAGGACAAGATTTGAGTGAGCCAGCAAGCTCTTGGCTATGTTTTCCACGGACACATTTGCCAACTCCGCTTCAATGGGAGAATGATTACCAGTTATTGATTTAAACATTTACCTTCCATGACTTAATAGCTTTGTCTGTGTGTCCAGACTCACACCATCTTGATCATTCGTCACCAGGAACACACCTACAGGCCTGCTTTCAGAAATTGTCATCCAGGTCTTGGACCAGGACCTGATGTTCCTTTGAACTTGAAAATGTTGCTGTCACCAGACATCACACAGCTCTGTGATATTTGAGGCTCCCCTGACCCCACTGCATTTCGACTTCTGGCTTCCTATTTCATAGAGCCTACAGTTCAGAAATCACCACAAACCTTAGGAAGCCTTTAAACCATTTTCTTGTTGGGTGTTTCCCAAGTGACCAGAGGATAATGGCCTCCCATCTTCATGGTTTGTGTGCTCATACATTCTGCTCCTACATTAGGATCACAGTTCCAAGGGAAGGCTGACTTTAACATTCTCAGTCTTATGAAATTCTTCTGATTTGCTTTGGCAATGCATTTACTCAAGCAGAACTTTGGGCACCAGACACTGAAGCCCATTTAGTTATGAAACTGAATTCTTTATCATTTAGGAATGTTCGTACGAGGTGTTGAAATACATGGAGACCAAATTCATCACATTACATGTTCTTACATAGGACATTAGAAAGTTGGCTGGAATAGCTCTCTCAGGAATCACAAGTTTTAGGAGACAAGAGAGCTTGAGCATGTTATTTTTGCTTTTATTGCAGTTTACAATTGTGAGAATTAAGATGAAATCAGTAACACATGAGTGCAAGGTCGATTGACACTTTGTCCAGGGCAAAATATTTGGATAACATAATGGAGGGCCCAATGATTGGTCATACTAGACATGGGATTAAACTAACAACCCAAAAGGCAGGATGCAATTGGGAAGGGAGCACTGAAAGTGAATTTGCTAGCAGGAACCTTTTCCATGGGGGTGAGGCTGTGGTGCTGTAGGAGACAGCTGTCTGCAGAAATATTCTTCCAATAGCGGGCTACAATCCGAAGCATGTGTCGCCTTTGTAGCCTGCAGCCCAGTCTCATGCCTTCAGAATAGGCCTGTCCCTATTGACCGAAGGTTCATGCAAAGTCCCCCACTCCATAAATTTCTGTTCAAGAGTCTTTATTTGCGTCCGGGTAGAAAGGACTGGTAACAAGTTTTCCGAGTAAAGACATTTCCTCTGTGTAAGAAATCCTTTAGACTTTTTTAGAGTAATGGTTCTAATCCACGGAAGCCAGACTGTGTCCCCATTCACACTGTGGGCCTTGCCTTTTGCCTCCAGCAGTGCCAATGGCCTGTACAAGGACTCTGATCCCTAGAGCAGGAGGGCTGGCAGCCAGGATTCCAACATCCACGGACAGAGAGTTGCTCATTTTATTTGTTCTTGGATTTCTGAAATCAGCTAGGTGTTACCTCAGGATTACCCCAGCACAAGGGCACTGGCTTTTCATCCTGGAATTAAATGTTGACTTTTGGAAGGAGAACCAGACCTTTAGGAGGGACCCTGAGAAGTTTTCAAGCCATACCATAAAAGGACAAGGACAACACGAGCTCTCAAAAAGACAGCTGTTCAGATCACCTTGTCCTCACAGTGGCATATGAAGCCAAATAGACAAAAGTGGATTCCAATTATCTGGGGTGAGGCTGTGTCCTCCAGGAGTGGAAACTGAGTTGTATGCAGGGTTGAAATCACCCCCCAAGTCTGAACCAGCAGTTTCAGACCAAAATATGTTTTATCTTTTTTTTCTTCTTTTTAAGTTTGAGACAGTACAATCACCCAATGCCAGAGGACATCCAAATGTAAATTTTTTGTGTGTGGAAAGTCAGACATTTTAACACTGAAAACTTTCTTTGCTAATTATGGTTATTTGATAAAAATAGACTCTACGGTTTTTAATAAAAAGGCTCACTCTTCTCTTTACTCCATGTTTGTTAGGTTCGCATCATTAGTGTATGTCAGACACCTGGCACTGACTACATCCAGAGAAGGGAACTGAAGATGAGAACTAATATTAAATTTCAAAACTCCAGAGTACTGGGGAGAGGATTCAGGACAGAAGCATGAAGACTTGAGTTCAAATCCCCTGAAACCATGTGAACAGTCAGGCGTGCTCACATACATCTGTAACCCCAACACGGTATACAGCAGAGATGAGAGGAAAGATAGCTGGGGCTTTCTGGACTCCAGTCTAGATCTAGGGGATTAGGACACACACACACACACACACACACACACACACACACACACACACAGTCTAGTATGGGGGATATAAAATAAAACATGCACTTAACCTTTGGAGAGCTCGTGCTGCCAAGAAAAGAAAGCATGCAAGCATATGAACAACTAAGGAATGAAACATTGGGACAAAAACAGAAGATATATGTATGTATGTATATATATATATATATATATATATATATATATATATATATGTGTGTGTGTGTGTGTGTGTGTGTGTGTGTGTGTGTGTGTGTGTGTGTGTAATACGTAATACATACACATATATAATGCTGGGGGGAGTGTCAGGAAAGACTCAAAAGAAGAAGCTAACTATGATTCTAAGAAACTGGCAAAGTCATTTGCAAAGGAAGTCACAATTGAGTTGTGTCTTACAGAACAAAAGAAAGCTTACTTTTAGACACACAGCAATGGAAGCTTGTTTTTAGTGACATGGCATGTAGGGAGTAATGAAGTCAAGAGAGAGCAGGTGTCACACAGAGTAACACAAAAGGTCTAACAGACAGAGCAGCCCTAGAATGTAAGATAGTCAAGGCAGCTGGGCAGGCGGGTGCATATCCATAACCCCAGCATCTAGGAAGCTGAGGCTAGAGGACCAATAGCTAGGGGTCAGATTGGGTTAAGTGAAGAAGAGGAGGAGGAAGTGAAGAGGAAGGAGGAAGAGAGGGAAGGAGAAGGAAGAGAAAAGTGAGGAAGATAATCGTTATCTCTGTATCACAAATATAACTGGGAGATGAGGCAGAAGAGATGGCCAGAAACCAGATCCCCTTGAGTCCCTTCCCAGCTCAAGGACTTTTTGCAAGCAAGAAGCAGGGTGTTTTAATTATACCGAAGTTTCCTTGTAATTATGGTGTTTCTAAAATGCTTATTATTTACAAGCTAAGTTTTCATTTCATGCAAATTGTCATCATTATTGTGTTCTAAATAAGGAAAATTTTAATCAAAACACAAAGTCTAATGATGGTACTTTATGATTTTAATAATACACAAATAAATGTTTAACTCCCAATTAGAGTTAACAGAAATAAACCAGGCAAGCAAGCCAAGAGACCCGTTCTCCACTGAGGACATACTTATTGGCCAACTGGATAAATGGAGAAGTGGCTTTCCTGTAAGCCTTGAACAGGTCAGAGACACAGAGATAACATAGCAGTTGAAAGGTTGTCCAAGTGACTCCAAGTAGATTCTTCGCTTGCTGGGGCCCCATGTGCATTTCAGAAGCAACTTGAAGCTAAATTCTCTAAGACCAGTGTTCATGCTCATGTTAACTTTTCAGTTTGCGTGCATGTTATTACAGATCTCAAATGTCCACCAATCAACAGGAAGTTTGGGCTGCACCACAGAGCTGCAGAGAAGCAGGTGGAGGACTGGCCTGGGCAGTAAGTGGGCAGGGACACAGGCACAGAAAGGAATACATGGCCTTTGAGTAATAAACAGGGTCAATGAGAGAGGGAACTGACAGTGTCAGGCTACAAGTGAGGACATTTGCCAAGCATTGGGTGTCCTGCACTTCAGGCGGAACTGGCAGGAGAAGAAGTGGACAGAGTGGCAAACTACATCTAAAATTTGCATGAGCCTAGGTCAGGCCGACATGAAGAAACCATTTCATGTGGGCAGAAGAGTCAGGAGACATTTGAGGCAGAGATGTGAAGGGTAGCACCATTTCCACAGGCCCTTTTCTTCTCTCTTCTCAACATTGGAAGGAGTAAGTGTGACATATGCCGAGCACAAAGTGTTGTGGGGACATCACTGATTAAAATCCAGGGTGATGGAGGACCAAGAAGTGACTGAGAAGACCTTTGTATTGGGGACAAACTGGGGCAGAGACAAAAGACGTTGTGTGGAATACTTTCTAACAGAAGAACTGTTCTAGTGCCTTGCATGTGGACAGATGAATGGGCAATCATTGTCCTGAGGTATGGGATCCATACCTGGCCACCAGGCAAGAGATGACAACTCAAGCCGGTCTGTACTTGGGATTTAGTAACAATAAAGGCCACAACAGTGAACTAAATAGACTGGAAGATCTGAGAGGACGTGCTGCTCCTCTCACCACCAACACTGCAATGACAATGCCAGTGACTACAGCACCCACTACCACCACTGCCACCACACACACACATACACACACGCACACACATACAACGCTGCAATAGTTCCCTTGGATCATGCAGCTTTCCTGTCATGCAGATGTGACTGTTGTGTGTAACTAACAAATGGTAGAGGGTTATTATAGGAAGACATCTGGATAGCCTCGGACTTCAGCGGTTTTTCAATCTGTCTGCTCCCAGAGATCAAAAGCACGCCTTGATGAACAAAAGCACACCAGAGTGTGAAATGGCTTTTAAAGCCTGGTTGTTCTCTAACACTGCTCTGCTTAAAGAATGCCTGGTTGCAGGAGGGGACTCTCTGTATAGCTCAGTCCGTGTATTGTAGGCTGTTTTACCTCGCTGGCCCTCCTCTCTTCTTCATAGTGCCTTCCTGTAGGAAGTGTGGGAACTTGAGCTCACTTCTCTCATTTCCATCCCCGCTACATCCATTTCCTCTTGTCAGGGACCTACTCTTGGTTTTGCTGTGGACGAGAGCCTATGTTTATCACAGAGTCACTCAGCACTCAGGAGGCCTGCCCTAACTGCACGCACATGATGCATGGGGCACAGAAGGACCAAATCACCAAATTGGGGGCTTGCTTCAGTGATAAGCAAAGAACAGCTGGGAAACCTGATGCTGCTTATTGAGGAGGTGGGGCAAGCCACCCCCAAACCAGATTGGGTTTAACTCTCTAAAGACAACATCAACTAAAATCATTGTTCGGATTCATTATGTATTTATCAAAAAGTATGTATATATACAACCTGTCACAATAGACTATATAACCATCAGATGCCTAGTGTATGGGCAATGATAAAACAGAGGCCAAGGCTTGCTTACAAGTCATGGAGACCAAGCACAGCACAACACAGTAGGCTGTTGGGATACTTGTACCTGAATATATTCACCCCTTTGCCCCCCATTCCCTGTATGGTGACATCAGCATCACAGCTTCAGTTGGTCAAGGTGAAACTATTTAAACAAATTAGGATTTTTTTATTCTTGAAAGGTGGCTGTAGACATACCTTTGATTGATCATATGTACCACAAATAGCATAAATTAATTTGTAACTTTTGTTTGGTTGCAGGTGCTACGGTCTGCTCAAAGTTGTGTGTGGTTGTCCATCAGTCTTCGTACAGCATTACTGCTTGTCTTGGAAGATGAAGATTGGAGACTACCTCATAGAATGAAAGCTAAACTCCCTGTCCTGTGTTTCAGGGCTCCTCATATCTGACACCACAGTACCCCACCCTCACTAGAACTTACTGCTTCGGTGGCAGGACATTTGGCCAGCGAGCACACAAACCATATGCTCTTCTGCCTTGCCTTCCTACTCAGAGAGAAACCCTCACTTGCGACTGCCTGAAGTCTTCCCCTTTTCCTCCATCCTCCAACTCTGCCTGCAAGACGACCCGCGGAAGGCCCAGCAGACATTGTGATAAGCACTTCAGAACTCTTAAACGACTGAATCTTTATTTCTGTTCTTTCAGATTGCTGTCAACTCTATATTAGAGAAGAAGAAATCAAAACAGACAGGTCTCCCCAAGGTCCTATAGCTCTCAGTGGTAAAGCAAGATTTGAACCCAGGTTGTCTGACTCCAGGCTTCTTAAATGTACCATTGTGCAACACTGCCTCACTCAGAGTTACCATCTGTGGGCCACAGCAATGGCTTCCATCTTAGGGCTCTCATGTCTTCTTGATCACTCATTTGACACATGCTACTTAGTGGAATCTCAAGCTATTCTGCCTCACATTTTTTCCTTTTTGCTTTCTATCTTAACTAATTAATTTCTTAAAGACAAATAATTTTATTATTTATGGAATAAAATATGATATTTTGATGAATAGATGGCAGAAAGGTTGAATCAAGCCACCATATCTATGGCTTCATCTTCTCATTATTTCTCCTTTTGGTGGTGATAACATTTGAAATCTATTCTTTTGGCAATGTTGGAATTCACATTTCATTCTGACCCGCTGCCACCATGTTGTACAATAGATCACTGAAACTTACTTCTAGCTTCCTGAAACCCTGCACCCTATGATCTACAGCTTCTCTTTCCCCAGACCCATCTCAGTCTCCAGCCCCTGGAGACTACCGTTATACTCTCTGTTGCTACGGGTGTGGTCAACTGTTTTACTAAACATATGTATAGAAGCCAAATCAGTGCCCACTGCTTCTGGCAGCTCATTTTACCATTCTTCGGCTGGGGCTACGGGTTCTGCTTTTCTGTGTCTTCCACACACGTGTGCTCAATGAGCCCTTGCTCAGTATTTGCACAACTGAAATTCCTTCCTATGTTTTGTGCCACCTCCCTGAGTCTTCTATAATATTGGGGGGAAACTTACACGCCCTTGGTCACCACTAAAGAACCTATACAAAGTTATTTTTTAACTTAAATCAAAATAAGAAGGCAGAATGAAAATACATAATATTAAGAAGCACGAGGATGGTGATCCTTACCACCTGCAAGTATGTGACCCATGCTCTTGGCAGACCTTGCGTTTCAACTCTGATGACTCATGTCTTCCTTCTAGTTATAGGAACTAGAAATGGACTTGAGGATTCACGACACCCAGAGCCAGTCACTTAAGTTATTCTTAAATTCCCAGAAAAGGATGTTTTACATGAATCCGTGTGGAGCTGGTGTTTTGGTGGCTTTTCTAGAGCAGGTGGACACAGCCCTTGTTTGTGAGCAGACTCTGCTGCCTCAGAACTCGGCCCAGGACTAGCTCAGTGCAAGCTCTGTTCAGGGAGCAGAACTCGCAGGCCCTAACAAGCATCCCTGGAAATAATTTCCAGATTCAATTCTATTCCTTGCTGAGGTAAGGGCCCACACCCCAAAGAGGTAGTTTCAGCTTGTGGGCGTCAAAATGAAACCTAAATATGTTAGGGATTAGCGATTTCCTTCTTGGCCTCCCAAATATCTCCATCATTTTACTCTCAATGGGCGGCTCGGATGGTCTGACCGGTGCTGCTCCGTTACTTTCTCTTTTGCCTTTATTCTGCTATCGCCACGTGGGTGGGCTCTACTTCTATCTATATACAACCTACTTCTTACTCATGGCTCATGGCTGTTATTGCATTTGATTATGCTATTTGAATTTAGGACAAAAGGGATCTCCATAAAACTCGGGGAAGAATCTGACTTTAGCTTATAATATCAAGTAAACCAACAATGTCTATGCACCTACAATCACGACCTCTTAGCATACTAACTACATAGTAATTTTGACGGTATTATATTAATGTCCTAAACATTTGGAAAAATAATATGGACCTGAAGGTGATGATTGAATACAGCTCATGGAAAAAGTCTTTGGCCAGCGGAGACAGCTCTGACTGAGAAGTACCTAAAAGGGCCCCCAGCTTGCACAGAGCCCCCCACCCAAAGAAGAAGCCCACTGAGAAAATGCCTCCATGCTTCGGGGCCGATCCCAGCCTGGCAGCTCATAAACACCATTAGTGCAGACTACCGCTGAGTTATTATGCAGCAGAAGGATGCTTGACAGCTTGGTGGCTCCGTGATTCTACTTCTCCTCATTTGCCTGCGTCAATGTGGCAACACTCAGTTGAAAGAATGAGGCAGTTTCTACTCCTCAGTTATTTCAGAGGAAGTGTGTGTGTGTGTGTGTGTGTGTGTGTGTGTGTGCGCGTGTGTGTGTGTAATTTTGAAAATCTCCATTGCAATCTATGCACATGGAAAATGTTATTAGTAAAGATAAGTCTAAAAGAGAACTGCGCAGAGACGGAACATAACAGAGGTAAGTTGTCTCTGTGGAATATTTTCCAAAATATGAGCAAAGAAAGTATAACAAGTTTTCATTCATTCGTTAGTCTGCATATGGAGTTAAGGTACACGTGGTGAGGGGCTATAAAGTCAAGTGTAATGCCTCAACAGGCATGACTAATTCCTACCGTCCAATTAAACTAGTCGGATTTAGTTTCTACTTTTTTCTGTGCTTTCTTTCCACAACAGCGTCCTATCTGTCCACTCCCAAAAGCCATTTAGATTTTGATTGCAATGAAGACACACATGGCTACAAGGTGGCCAACAGTTTTTAATCTAATGTGTTGGTCCTTTCCAATCAAAGCACCATATTCCAGGCTCAAAATACTTACACACCCTCTTAACAGCTGATTTATGGCAAGTCGATTAAGCTGTGCATTTCAGGTTTGTTTGATATATGGGGAGAAAACCAGTTCTGGGGAAATGCGGCCAATAACTCTAAAGTGTCACATTCATTGGGCTCATTGGTGGCGACGATGGCGAGGGCTCCTTCAGAACTCCTGTGTCAGTCCTATTCTTCCTGGGGTCGACTGCCATGAACTCTCAGTGGTAGCTGCTGACCTCTGATGCCCGAAATCTTGCAGCAGGCTTTCCAGAATGAGAGCACCCTTGATGGCTTTGTTCTCTCCTTGTGGAGACCTTGAAAAGCTGAGCCAAACTTCCTAGAAGCCTGCGTCCCGGTGAGAGAATTCCAGACTTGTGGCTGGAATGAATATTTAACTTGATTGGCTTTTGGCTTCCGTGAGCATCAGTCCTCCCGTGGAATTGTATTCATTCACATTTCATGAACTCCCCATCCTATCGGCTCCTTTGATCTGCAGTCATTGTCTTCCAGTTGGGCATTTGTCTGCCTCCCAACTCATCAGCTTCGGAGTCCATCTAAATAACACACTACACAAGCCCTTAGTGTTCCCCACCTAACAAAAGCTAGATCTGCATGCTCCAGTGCTCCATGAAAGGCTGTTGAAACCATCAATCTTGCTGGCTCTTGTGGAGGTCAAGACACAGCAGAGACAGCTGGCCAATCAATTAACCAAGAAATGCAATTTGGAACCCAAGAAAAGACTTCTCCATGTTATTCTTTCCAGCAACGTAACTGTCAATATTTACAGCAGGCCATATATCAAGACACCAGGGAAGGAGGGGAGATTCTATTATGAGCAGCAAATGCTGGAATCGTTGGTAATTCTCAGGTACTGACACAAGGAGTCAGTCCTACAGAAGCTAGGGGTTTCTGGATGCAAATGCAAATGAAAATGTCATATCGACCCCCCCAAGAGCAATCAAAAAGAGGTGTGTGGTACCCACCCATGAAAGATCATACCTACCCCTTTCTTACAGACATCTTGGCTGCCTCAGTATAAGTAAGTAAATTAATTAATATTAAATTAATTAATTAATCTGGGACTAGAGAGATGGCTCAGTGGTGAGTTCTTATTCACTGTTCTCCCAGAGGACCTGGAGTCGGTTCCTAGCACTCCCATGGCAGCTCACAAACACCTATAACTCCAGTCCCAGAGGACCTGACACCCTCTTCTGGACTCAGAGACTCCTGCATGTGTGTGTTGCTCATGGACTCATGCAGGCTCACACACGTATGCGCCAAAAAAAAAAAAAATACATCTTTGTGGTTAAGCTATGGAATTAAACCTTTTCTGTGACTCTATATTATCAGTTATGTCCTCAGTCCCTGTGAGTAGATAAAGCAGAAGCAGAAATTAGCTCTTTGATGCTAATATTCTACATCCAGTTGAGGGCAACTTCGTGTGTTTTGCACAGCAAAACCAGGAGACAGTATCACCAGAGAAGACGAGCTTGTCTGTTTTGTCATGACCTTGAGCTCCCAGAGCCAACACTTGAACCTTACTCTTTTTCTTCAGGTCTTTGCTTCTTCTTCTATTTACTTTTGATTTATAGACAGGTGGAAATCTCCAACGGAGATGGATCTCCTTTACTACCTCTAATCCCACTAACAGCGCGGCTTTCCTAATGACTAATAAGGCTTAGTCATTCGGTAACTTGGGCTAAGTAAAAGAGATTCAAATTAATTGGCAGAGACTGTATTCTCTCTATTTTCCCTCACACCTTAACATTTCCATTCCCTTCTCTGGTTAGTAATAAACACTTGTGTCTTCTAGACATCAAAAATACAAAATCCAGAGAGAGAGAGAGAGAGAGAGAGAGAGAGAGAGAGAGAGAGAGAGAGAGAGAGAGAGAGAAAACGACTAGGATTCCATGAAGAACTTTCAAAAATATGAAACTGTAGAAATGCCTATTGGGAGGTTCATTAAATTAGTGAGAATTTAACCTTTGACTCTTTTACCAGGTGGCTCCAATCCTTTCCTGCCTGTCTTCCATGCTTCTTTATGGCGATACAAGCAGGAGGACTGGGGTGCGGTGGAGGGGCTCAAATAAGCAACGACAACAAAAACTGCACGAAATGCACACTGCAAGGTGTCAAGCTCTCCCACAAACAGAGCAGATGAAGGTTTTCCCTGAACCCGAAGTAGACAGTGACGACTGGGCAGCTGACGCATGCGCTTAAACACGGGACCTGGACTAACGGGGTCTCCCGACCACACTGTGGCCTTTACGTGGATTCAAAAGCCCCATCAGCTAGGGGGAAGAAAAAAAAAAAAACTGCCTTCAAAAAATGAATGGACTCTTAAAAACATTTCCTTAAGGACTGATATCAGGAGAAATAAAGGACAAAGGCCAAGAACTCACAAACAGGATCTGTGGGAGTAACCTCCACTCCCTCTTTTATCTATACAATTTCTTTCTTGATAAGCCCCCATGGAAATCCCCAGGGGCTCCTGAAATCAGAAGCATCCCTGGCTGGGGGGGGTGGAACCAGCCTAGGCAAATTCAGGGTTGTGGCTCTGACAGGAAGGAGGCCGACCCCTGTTTATCGTCTCTATGGTCAAGATTAGGACCGAAAAGGCCTGCAGGGGCCCTGCTGCCCCTTTTTAAATAACACCGAGTCTCCAGTTGTCTTGAGAAGCAGCCCTAAAGATGGCTAAAAATGAGTTTAGAACAAAACGAAAAATAAGTTACAATTTAACTGTAATTTAAAATGGTTTGTTAGTCCGGTGGTGGCTTTAGTCCCAGCACTCTAGAGGCAGAGGCAGGTAGATATCTGAGTTGAGGCCAGTTTGGTCTACATAGGGAGTTCCGGGACAGCGAGGGCTACACAGAGAAACCTTGTCTCCCTAAACCTAAATAAATAAATAAATAAATAAATAAATAATATAGCTTGCTTATCTAATTGAAGGCAATGGTGCTAAGAAGGCTAATGGAGTCAAGGGGGGAAAAGGGAAATATTTTTTTCCTCTCATGGTATTTAAACATTACAAACACCACAGAGATATTTAAGAGTGGTTGACTTAGGGGAGGTTTCCTTGATTTTAAAACACATTTTTATGTCTTACCAAAGTCAACTATTCTCAAAACAATCTCAAAATGTAAACAGAGGCCTGTCTCAAGTGTTTAGTAGCATGGCTGATGGTGACCGATCACTAATCACAGTGGTTTTATTCGGGACTGTCGATTTAAAGCAGCCATCAAGAATGAATATGTGGCAACCTGAAAGAGGTAGAGGAAATATATGGGCCACTGGGGTCCAGGAAAGGGATTAGACAATGGATTTGTTGTTGTTCTGTTTTAAAGCAGCATCAGGCCAGGGCAGTCCACCCTTCCACAGACTAAGCCCCTGCGATAAGGGATCCTATTGTTGTTTGTGAGGGATCCTATTGTCGCTTAGACAGATAATGCAAAAAAAAAAAAGCAAAGATAAAACCTTTGATAGGAGTTAAATGGAAACAGAAGGAGCCAGCAGGTGTAGCTGGTCCAGTGTTCAGACTGCCTGTAAGACCCAGCAAGGTTAGACCACAGCGGTGCCTCATTGTGCCTCATTGGAGGCTTCAGGTAAAACGTGAATGCCTCGTTGCAGCAAAGCAAACCTCCGTAACAATGAAAACACTACCTTTCTTCATTTCTAAGCTCCTCCTTACTAACAATCAGAAGGCCTATTCCTGCTGGACTGAATGGGTAGATGGTTGTGAACAATAGTGAGAGTTGCCTTTTAGGTAAGCAAGTTTAAAGACTGTGAAGTAGATAGAACGGAGAGTGGAGGCTCTAAGCGTACAGCAGTGAGCTCGCTAAGAAGTTCACCAGGCAGTCGTGGAAGTAGGAATTCCTAGTATGTGAGGTGAAGGAGTCGATTCTGGGTTTGTGAGGTGAAGTGTGGCATTGCTCTCTTGTCTTTGAGACAGCACTCTTGGCAGGGAGGGCCATGTTGCCAGTGAGTCACACTTCATAACTACAAGGGTAGGATTTAGGGACAACAAACTCACAGCTAGTAACCTCAGATCCTACTCACACGTTCCTTCATGCCACGGGGTTCCTTGCTTTTCTCTTCCGCGGGGGGTAGGACATTTATGACAAGATGAAAAGACGGAAGTTAAGGATGAGGAAAATTAGTGTATGGATGAAAATGCTTTCTGCCTAAACACGAGGACCTGAGATTGAAACCCCAGGACCCAGGCTGAAGCTGGACACAATAGCATGAGTGTCTGTGCCCTCAGGACTCCTCTGAGGAGGTGGGAGGGGGAAGACAGGAGAATTCCTGGAGTTTATGGGCCAGCTAACCTGACTCAGGTAGCAGAGAAGCAATACAGAGACCTTGCCTCAAGCAAGATGGAAGATGAGGGCCACCACCCGAGGTTGACCTCTGACCTCCACACAAACTCCATGGGATGCTCATGCCTGTGCTTACACACCTGAACACACACACAATAATGATAGAAAGCTTGTAACTCTTTAATAGACATTAACATTAAAATAAATCTTCTGTACGGAATGGTTTAGAAATTATATATATATAATATATATTTGCTATAGGTATACTATATATTTATTATAGATATAATATATATTTACTATAGATATATTACACACACACACACACACACACACACACACACACACACACAGAGTTCATTTTGGCCTGGAACTCCCTCTATAGTCAAGGCTGCCTCAAACCTATCATCTGCCAGCTTCCCCCTTCCTAGTGTATGATTACAAACATGTCACCACGTCTGGCTTTTCAATACTGCTTGACTTGTTCTTTTTCTGGCCTTTCTGCTCCTCCTTTCTGTGTCTTATTCTTCTTTATCCCTCAAGGAGTAGGATTCTTGGGATTAGGTCCCGCCCTGCTCACTGCTAACTTGAAGCATCCCCTCATCTTCTTTCGATTCCTAATTAATCACTTAGCTGACACGATGGTTTTTTTTTTTCCTACTGAAATAAGATCGTTTCCCTTTTATGTGAGAAGAAATGGAGGCTGAGAACTTGGAGCCTTCCTGGTATCCAACACCCCCTCCAGAATGGTAGAGTAGTCAGAGCTCCTTCTGCGGGAGACACTGAGGCTCTGAGTTTGACTGACATTGATCCTCACAGCCTGCCAGTCAGTGTTTGCCCCCAACAATGGGCGTCATGTTTTCCTGACCCCAAACTTAGTGGAGCACCCATAACTCTCTCCTTAAAGTCCTCTGACCTAGGACGCTAAGTTTTCTCTTTGCCCCTTTTACCCATCCTTAGTCTTGCTTCTTATGTCATGGCATGACTCAGCCTATCTACACCTATTTAAATTTCTGAGGAAAGCAGTTGGCCAGGTTTGACCAGATCACATGTGGACTCCCAAGTTGCCACCACTATTGCTCTTAGTATTTATCAGAAGACAATGGCATGGTTTCATCATCTCTGGCTGTTTAATCCCTAATTTTTTCATGTTTTGATTATTTATATTTATTTTTAAGTGTGTGCGTATTTGCACACACATATACACATAATCGTGTTTGCACATGCTGCTCCCCTGTGTGTGTACACATGTGGATAGGTACCGGTAAGTGCAGATGCCCTTGGAAGCCAAAGGAATTTGAACCTTTTGAAGCTGGAGTTATAGGAACTTGTGGGCCACCAATGAGGGTGCTAGGAATTCAACTCAGATCCTCTGCAAGAACAGCTTTTAACTACTAAGCCATCTCTCCAGCACCCTATTGTTTTTTGAAAAATAATACGTGATTGATTTGTAGCACTTATAGGTACTTATGAGTAACAATGGATAAACTGATTGATGTGTACACTGGGCTGTAATCAACTTGTAGTTAGAATTCCCATCATGTTTAATGTGCAGCGTTTCTTGATGACTCACTATTTGGGATGCTGCGGTGGATGAGGACTCTGTTTCCATTCATTTGTGAGGTCCTGTCATCGTACTCAGCAAACAAGTGTTGAAGGATGGGGAGATGTCTCCATGGTGAAAGTGCTTGCTATGAAAGCATGAGGAGCCAAGTACGTATCTCCAGCATCCATGCTAAAATATGAGTACGGTGGCATTGGTGTGTAACCCCAGAGCTCAAGGATGAAGACAGGCAGATCCTGGGGGCTCACTGGCCAGCCAGCCTGTCTGAAAGAGCGAACTTCACGCTTAGTGAGAGATAATGTTTCAAAAAATAAAGGGGAGAAGCTACTGAGAAAGACATTCTGATATGGGTCTCTGCCCTCCACACATACCCACACAGGCTTGTGCATCTTCATACACAACATACCACACACACCATATCACACACACCATACTAAACATACACAAACACACACACACACACACACACACTCACACGGGGGGGGGGAGATAACTGTCGGCTGAATGAATGACTTCAATTCTTTGTATTTTCTTTGCACTGAGCCCTATACACTCCTTTGAAAAACAAACTCTGAATATCGAAGTGACTAAAAATACATGTTGATGGCATCAGACTAACAACCTCTCTCCTGCAGCCAGCCAGAAATCAGAAAGAAACAGAAGCTTGAGCCCTCACGGGAAGCAAAAGTCCTGTGCCCCCGTAACTTTTGTATCCAATGAGCGCATCTCCCTGGCCCAGGTATTCCACCTAGCAGGATGTGTAATGAATGTGTAATGAACGTGCATTGTGTAATATGCCAGTTGGGTGCAATTTAAAGGAGAGCACAGTTAATGGAGGAACAGGTGAAAGACAGAAAGAATTGTTTGCTGATATAAATTAAAGTGGTGGAGAAAATAAAATCCAAACCAAGAATACTCTCTAGGAGAATTTAAGGAATAAAAAAGGTGTGTTATTCCACGAAATGTTAAACAGAAGTTGTACAAAGCTGACTTAAGTTTGATAATTTTGAACATAATCTCCGTGGCTGGTGACAAGAAACAGGCTACGAGCTAAGTGCGGGTTGAAGTAATTGGCTTTTTGTTGTTACTGAGATGAAAAGATGTGCCTCAAAATACAAACTGGAAGTGGTTTCTCAAGAATCAACGAAAACAGGCAGATCTCTGTGAGTTCTAGGCCAGCCTGGTCTACAAGAGCTAGTTCCAGGCCAGAGAAGCCCTGTCTCGAAAACAAAACAAAAAAGAATCAACGAAAAGATTTAACTTCAGTTGATACCAGGGTACAAGCAGACAGAAACCAGGAAGAAACACAAGAATGAATCCTCACAGGGAGGTCAAACTGGACTCTAATTTCTCCTGTGTCTCTGTAACATTGTATCCCATGAGCACACCTCCCCAGCCCGGGTATCTCAGGTAGCAGGAAGCCATTCTTTGGGCTCTAATGTTCCTCTGAGTGTCTCATTTTTGACAAGTCATTACAGAGGGAAAGCCCCAGGGATTAGGAGGCAGAAAGACAGCCATCCCCAGAGCACTATATATACACGGGTTGTGTTTATTGCCTTTGTAGAGGTGGCTGCCCCCACAGACAAGCCGGCTTCCTGGCGGCTTCTGTGCTGGGTCCAGATGTTTATCATTGGGATTTTCAAAGCACTTAACACCTTCGAAGCACTGTGCACTAGACAATCACAAACAGAGATGTCACCAATCAAGAGTTCTGAAAAGCTGGCCACTATCTGAAGAGGGAAGGAGCCAGACTGTACGTCAACGATGACCTTCCTGTCACTGGCATTTCAAACCCACCTTGAGTGGCACAGCCCTCCCCTAATGGCATCTTTCCTTTGGTTTTACTCTTGTTACTATATATGCAGAATGTGTGGTTCTGTACTATGAGGCTTATCTGTGTCTTTACCTAAGTATATAGTGTAGCCCTTAAAAGGAACTCAGTAAAGCTTTGTGAGTGAATTGTAATTTCCATAAGTTAACTTCTATGGGAATATTTCCCATGCATGGGAAGCAACTGTCTTAGTCAGCAGCCGTGGGCTGGACATAATGGATGCATGTTACAGGATTCGTTTTGCTCAAGGGGAAAAAAAAGAAGAAGGTGGGGGGGATAATCAGATTCCCTTTGGGCATAGTCTTACCCTGTGGGTGAGTAAGTTGGTACTCAAGCCTCGTGTCAGCACTGCTTCGTGTTTAGTTTGCATGTGTTAGAGAAGGTTATGGCACAGTCTTAAAATTTTAGATCTTAAGAATTTATTTCTGTTAGGCAAGGTTAAAAAAAGAGAACATTTTACAAAGGCTTGTGAAGCTAAGTTAAACACCTAAAAAGAAGAGTCATAGCAATCCAGAGGGGACATGCAGTACGTGCTTTTATGACTTATGTAGTAACATATGGTATTAATTTATTATTAGCACTCTAGTATCATTCACAGATTAATATTCTAATATCGCTACCATATGTGTGGTACAGCTAAGTTACTATGTGTGGTATAGTTACTGGCTCAGGTCAAACACTTTTTATGGAATGAGAAAATTATGTTCAGAAAAGATCCCAAGAAAGAGTGGCAAGGCCACTAGACACACTAACAAGGTGACCTATCCACACCATCATCTGCCCCATAGAAAATCCTATTCTACAATGGGGTGGGATGAAAAGCAAGCCAGCAATGTGGCCTAGCACTACTTAGATCCAATCACACAAATGCTGCTTTCAAACAAAGACACCAACAGAGTTTAGAGAGTGTGGTGGTTTGAAAGATAATGGCTTCCAAAGAGAGGTATGGCCTTGTCCGAGTAGGCGGGGCCTTGTTGGAGGAAGTGTGTCACTGTGGGGTTGGGCTTTGAGATCTCCTATGCTCAAGCTACATCCAGTGAAATGAACCACTTCCTATTGCTTGTGAATCAAAATGTAAGGACTCTCAGCTCCTGCTCTAGCACCACTTCTTCCTGCACACCACCATATCCCATCATGATGATTTGAACTAAATCTCTGAACTGTAATCTAGCCATTCCAATGAAGTGTTTTTCCTTTATAAGAGTTACCATGGTCATGGTGTCTCTTCACAGCTATAGAAACCCTCACTAAGACAGAGAGCTTGTTCAATGATCCAGTTTAATTCCTTCATTGCACTTTGAAGACATGAAAGATGTGAGAGAGATGATTTTTGTTACATGAGACATGTTGGGGTCAGAATCAAGCAAGCACACATTGATTAAAACATTCAGTGATATTCCCATGCCTAAATTTCAGTCAGTTGTGATTTTTATTTCTCGGTCTTTGCTTTTCCTCATTTTAGAAATTGTTTCATGTATTCATTATTTATTCTGTTTTAGTTTTGATTAGTTTTTAGTGTATGAATGATGGATTTCACTTATAACATTTTCATATATATGGTATTGTACCTTGCTCACATTTTCCACACCTCCCCTATACTTTCTATTCCTCCATGTTTGTCCTCCACCCTCCCTTTTAAATAGTTCCCCTTCTAACTTAATGTCACATTTATAAAATAATATTTAATTATTGTATTATATTACAATATATTATAAATAATATAATACATAAATCTAGATTTATATAATAAGTATATTATATAATCTAAACTTACATGCAATAATATAATGTATGTAATATATAAACACCCGTAAAAATCTAGATTCTGCAAAGGAGGGAAAAAGTAATATTTTCTTCTTTTTTTCTTATACTACCCTTTCTTCTAAATCTTCTCTAAGACCTTTATCTTCCCTGGCATATTCCCTTTACTTTCATCTCTCTCTCTCTCTTTCTCACACAAGCACACAAAGAATTAAATCTAGACTGTTTATATGAGAAAAAGAAATATTTCTCCTTCTGAATCTGACATATCACATTATTTTTAACACCACTAAGTGAACATCATGAATCATAATTTTAAAAAGAAATTGAAAGAATATTGATGATCAGTACGAAAATATTAGAATATACAAAAGATAGAAAAGATAATAAAATGACTTAAGACTCATCAACTCATCAATCAGTGCTAACTCAGCCATTAGCATTCTGCTTATTAACTATTCCTTCTTTCATTTATTTGTTTTTTTATTTTAAGTATGATTTTTCTGATACGTTTGGGACTTTTTTATCAAAAATAAATCAACTTAATAAATTATTACTAAGGTTTTTGTTTGGTTGTTTAGTTTGTTGAGTTTTTCTTTTTCCCTTTTTTTTTGAGGGGTGGGAGGATCTCTTTCCTTGACTTTTCGTGATTATATTTACGTGGGCCCAGGGGCTGGTATCCTCCCTCTGCAGGCTGGAGGCTGATGTCCAGTGTCTTTGCTCAACTGAGCTCCACCTTAGTCACCAAGGCAGTCTTGGAACCTGGTGCTCGCTCTTTCAAATAGTCTAGCTAGCCCACTTGCTTCATGTATCCCCAGTCTCTGTCTCCTGATTCCTGAGTTCCAGGCAGGACACATGACCTTCTGCCTTTTACAAGGGTTCTGGGAAGCCTCCAGTCATTGTGTTTCCTGAGAGCGCACTGTCTACACTGTCTCTCCAGCCGGCACTAGATCTGAAGCAGTCACTTCTGCAATGTTCAGCGTTTGGGCCTCTCCACCTTTTCTTTTCATTTACAAATAACATGGGATTAAAATGCTCTTGTTCCTAAAACCCTTTGTATAAGAGAGAGACTATCCTCAGAGTGGTTTCCCAGAAGAGTTATTATTGGATTACAGGACAATGAACATCTGGAAAACAATAATCCATACGCAAAATGCTTGCTGGTATGTTTTTACTAATGCCAAGGCCACAGCTATGTACTCTTAGAAATAAGTTGTCTTGAAAAAGCCCCTCTTTGCCTTTTGGCATGATTCCCAATGTGAGAAAGCTGATTGGCAGCAATAGGTTTAAATGTATCCAACATTTTTTTTTTTCTGAGACAGGGTTTCTTTTTGTAGCCCTGGATGTCCTGGAACTCACTCTGTAGACCAGGCTGGCCTTGGATTCACAGAGATCTGCCTGCTTCTGCCTCCTGAGTGCTGGGATTAAAGACACGCGCCACCACCTCCCGGCTCTAACAACTTCTTTTAAAGAAGAAAACTTTGTTCCAGAGATGAATATCAGGCTGACCTAGTAGTGAAGACAGAGCTTCTGCTTCCTACAGTTTCCAAATAGGGGGTTGGTTGGAGGTAAAATGACAAGGACTGTCACACAAGGTGACACTGAAGAGGGATATGGCCAGAGGCCAGGTCAATCCCCTTTGTAAATTCTCAGACTACTCACTTTTAAATGAGGTGGTTCAGGGAAAGGAGAAACAATGAAACAAAGAATAAGCTTGTAAGAACCACAGGAGGCCAGAGTCATGGCAGCCAGAATTGACAGCTCCCAACAGGTTCTGGCTCAGTGGTAATACTTAAGAAAATCTGTGGGCTGGAAAGATGTACCAGTGTTGTACAAAGCATCCAGATTTACAAAGAAACCTCATACACTATTGTGCAAAAGTTTCAAGGCGTAAATAAGAAGAGTATTTTAAAAAAAGAAAAGAAAACCATACATTTTCTACATGGAAAAAAGTTGAAAAAGTTCCCCACTTTCCTTTTCAAATTTTATATTTTGTAAAGTTGTGTTTATTTTATTTTATGTATATGAATGTTTTTCCTCCTGGAGCCCACAGAGGTCAGAAGAGGACAGCAGATTCCCCCGGAACTCGAGTTATGGATGGCTGTGAGTCACCACATGGATGCTGGAAATTGAACACCGGGCCTCTGAAAGAACCACAGATGCTGCTAACCACTGAGCAACATCTCTCTAGGTTTTCTCCATTCACTCTTTCTGAAACACAAGCTGCAGTGGCCTTAGCATTTCTGTGCTGCAGAATCATCCTTCTGAACACTGTGAATATGTATTACTCTCACTGGTGATGTGGGTTTCCCCTCTGTATGCTGCGATTACCATTAATGAATAAAGAAACTGCTTTGGACCTATAGCAGAGCAGAACTTAGTTAGGTGGGGGAAAACTAAGCTGAATGCTGGGAGAAAGGAGGTGGAGTCTAGGAGAATCCATGGAGCCACTGGAGAAAAACACTGGGAACTTAAGCCAGTAAGCCACAGCCATGTGGCGATACACAGATTAATAGAAATGGGTTAAATTAATATGTAAGCGTTAGCCAATAAGAAGCTAGAACTAATGGGCCAAGCAGTGATTTAATTAATACAGTTTCTGTGTGATTATTTTGGGACTAAGTGGCTGGGGACAAACAAGCGGCCTGTTGCTACACATTGGTTAATAAAAAGCTGACAGGTCAGTAGCTGGATAGGAAGTTAGGTGGAAAAGTCAAACTGGGAATGATGGGAAGAAGGAAGGTGGAGTCAGACAGAAACCAACCAACTTCAGAGGGAGCAGGACATGTTGGAAGACAGGAAAAGCCATGAATCATGTGGCAGAAAGTTATAAGAGCTAATCAGTAATAAGCCTGAACTATTGACAAAACATTTATAAGTAATATAAACCTCAGTGTGGCAATTTGGAAGCAGCTTCTGGGATGGGAAAACTCTGCCTACATTTCTGTTCATAACCCCAATGTCTTGAACAAGACCAACAGTTATGTTTTACAACACTACTAGTTTATGGCCAGGAGAATCCATGATAAACATGGAAACAGACTCTGGCTTAGGATTCTAGAGCCTACACGAAGCCTAAGCCTAAATCAGCCAGAACAGCAATCACTCTTAGGCTGTTGAGATGGCTGGATTTTATCCTTATTAAGCCCCAGATGGTAGAAAAGTGAACAGACTCAAGTTGTCCTCTGACCTCCAGGAGCTGAAGTCAATCAATCAATGGGAGAAACTTTTCAGGACCTCTTGTTCACCATGCAGACTGAAGGTTCAGTCTCTTTTATTTTTAATTTTTAACACAATCTTCCATAATGCAGAAGTTCTTTTTATATATTTAAACTCTCTTTTTAAAGGTTTATAAAGAATCCATGCCCAATTGATTATTTTTTTGCCTCCCTCCTTTAGTCTCCCTTGCCCCTCCTTTCTTGTTATATTAATATCATTTTTTGGAACTATAAAAACTAAATTATGTAGTCTATTGACACCTGGACATGGTTGCTTGCTTCTGTTCGATTTCCCCATCTAAAGGGAAGGGCAAATGCTTGTTTTATTATTTTTGTGTGTGTGCAACTTTTAAACTAGTAGCAACAGGCTCAAGAAGAAAAATGCATTTTTATTAAAATATAGAACTTAGAAATATATAACTGTACTTCTTGTTATATCTTATTCTTGGAAAGATTTGAAAGTCAAACCAGGAAAAAACGAATTGTCCTGAGCCTTCAGTTAGCACCTTCTGTTCAAGGGGTAGCAAAGCAAAATGTTGCTAAAACTGAAATCAAGCTTTAGGATTGAAAGATGAATGGATCCAGTTAGCAAAAGCAGTGGAAAAAGAAGTGACCCTCAAGCATCCAATGTTCCAAGTGGAAAGCCGACCAGGTTTATTTATATTTGCTATGAACTTGTGAACCCTAACAGGTACTAAGGTCCAGCTCAGAAAGTAGTTCTGCGAGGCTTTTCAGGATTATAGCTGAGGCCTGACCATGGCCCACAGCTGGCTGCAGTTTTGATGATCTTCATGTGTGAAGGTGAAACACGCTCATTCACCAAGTTCTGTAAGAACTGAGACACTTGCCTAAGTGGTTACAGTTCATAATATATTACTATCTCATACAAGCAAGAATTCAGGTATGTGCCTGACTTATTTGAAACTCGATCTTAACCAAAAGGCTGCGAAGCAGGTATGACTTACTTCAGATTGTATTTTCTAACCATTTTTTATTAGTTCATTTTAATATGTTCAAGTTCGCCTATGGGCCACGCACATGGCCAATGGCTCTTTCTCAGAATGGATACAAAAAGTTCTCTCAAGGAATTTGCATTCTATTACAGGGCAAGATACAGGAAAAGAGTCAGCCTCTAGGATATCAATGCTACAAAAATGTACTTGCTAGTGTAAGGTGTGTTAAGGTGCAGGGGCGATGCCAGCCTTAGGTGAATGTTTCTCTAAGAATGTGGATTTTTAGTTGGAGCTCTTCACAGTGGGAATGCCAGTCCTCTGAAGATGGACTTGCAGGAATTATCAAATACGGTCCTCTCTGAGTATCTGGAGAGGGATGTTCCAGTCTAAAACCTGTGGATGCACACACCGCTTATATAAAATGCTGCTGTCTTCCTCTGTAGCCTTTTAATCTCCCTGTGTACTTTAAAACTCCTCTAAATTTCCTACATGACACCTACTGTAGTGTAAATCTTGTAAATGATGGTTAGGCTGCATTGTTTAAGAAAGGAGGATGAGGAAAATGATTCATGTTCTACAGAGATGCAGTAAATGATCTTTTGATCTTTATTTGGATGCGTCTGTGGATGCTGCATCTGTAGATGTACCAACCGATGCAACTTATCTGAGCAGGCGATCAACAGCATCAATCCTAAGCACCTGTGTGTTTTCTTATCCACGCTTGCCTCCTTTAATTTATAAATTATAGACAGTTAGAAATTAACCACGGTAAGAATGAAAACGGGAGTGTAAGTTGTATAACTACAGTCTCTCTCTGCTGCTGCTGCTCCCAGAACACCCTTCTGCCCTGTTCTGATTTTCTTCTTGTGTGGCGTGGGATGCAGCCGTGCCTGCACAGCGGGATGAAGAAAGGACAGTGCCGTGAACGCTGTGACACAGAACTGGCCCAGTGTGTGAGGGTGACGGATCACAAGCACTGTGGCGCCTTCCCAGGCGGTCTAAAAACAGAGAGGTCCGCTGTCTGACTGTCATGCCGCAGCTTATATAACGTGGAAATGGTGGCCAAAGGGACGGTTCCCGCTCCTGCTGGGGTGAGGTGAGAAGCTGTGAGATTTTTTTTATCACAACCCTTTAAAAGAATTGCAATTTAAAAATGAGCGATTGTTCACTTTGGGAATTCTCCATTGAGATTTTTGGGTCCTCAGGAAGTGAAACTGAACGTGAAAGGGAAGGGGAGGGGCGGGGCTGCTGAACAAAAGTCCCGTGGTCTGAAGGAGTTTGTGAAGAGCAATAAATATGGGTCGGTGGTTTTTAGGTGTAATAGACAAGTGGAGTGGCAGAAACTCGGACCAAGTAAGAGCAGAAAAGGGAGTTCTGATTTTATTCTAAACAAGGTGAAAAACGAGTTCAAAGTTTCAAAACTGGAACGACGACATGATCTAGCTAGGTTTCAAAGACATCACACTGGATATTCTGAGTAACTTCATTGGAAGGAACAAACACAAAATAAAAAAAAAATGACTTCTGAAGCAGCCAAGAGAGTATCATTTGGACTAAGGGGAAGCAGTCATATTGGAGTCAGACGTTACAGAATACGGGGTTGGGAAAGTAGCGAGGGGAAGAAAGGAGCAATCCCTAGGTATCTGACTTGAGCAGTTATGGTTCACACTGACAGTGCCTACTGAGATGGGCAAGACCAGGAGAAGAGCTAGCTGAAGGCAGTGCCTAGAATCCCATTGCCAGCATCAAGGTATCGCTGCCTCTTGACACCTATGTCGAGAGGGGAATCGAATCTATGGGTCTTGAATTCTGGGAGACAGGAATTCAAACTAAGGTGTTGGGTGCCATCAGTATGTATAAAATGAATGAAGCCATCCAGCTGCATGCAATGAGTAGAGAGATTAAGGGCTGCCAAGAGACAGTCAAAGAAGATGACTAGCCAGCAAAACAGAAAGAAAACCAAGAGAGACATCCACTAGTTTTGTCTACTAGGTTTACCCCATTCTGCCCTCTCCTTTAGTTGTATTTAGGACAACAAACACACTCCAGAATGAATATAAATTTCTTGGTAATGGCTAATTATCTGAATTAATCAAACTCTACGGACAATACTTCTAATTTTTTTGTAATGACTTCTGGGAGAAGGCAGAAAAAGCAGTTATAATGACTTCCTCTGCTATAGTACCACGGAGACAGAAAGAAGAATGGCCATCTATACATGACAGAAATAAATCCAAGTTTCTAAAGCAAAACCTTTAGAGAGAAAAGGTAGACACATGGAAAGACATATTAGCTTTTCTTGGTGCGAGATTGGTTAAATACTAGTTTATGAAATTCAAGCAATCAGGGTAATATCTCTTGTCACACTATCTCTGCACATCAGAGGCCAACATCTATGGAGAGCAGGCACACGCACCATTAGCATGTACACAAACATCACCTCTGTACATACATGCACTAGCTGGACTCTCCCTTCAGAAAAAAACTCACACCTGAACAAAATAGATTTCCAAAAAGCAGTCGTGGAGTTCCTTAACTAGTATGCCAAGTCCTGGGAGCAGGTGTTTGTGCCAATATCTATCCCAATAAACGACACCGAGGCCTTCTGTTCCAAAGACAAGATTAAAGAAGAAATCTTTCCTTTCTGTTAGTTATTATAAGAAGAACCATGGTAAACCTTTTTATAAAGAGTAGCTAGTGTAGAGTTCCTCCACCTCCTTGGCTAGGTTTATTCTTACATTTTTTTTTTTTTTTTGGTTGTTTGTTTCAGGGTATTGTAAATGGCAGTGTTTCTATGATTTATTTCTTGGCATGTTTCTTATTAATGTTTAGAAATGTTACTGAATTTTCTACATTGATTTTGTATTCTGCCACTTTGCTGACATTCTTGATAATTTTTAGAAGTTTTCTGGCGGGATTTTTTTACCCCCCCCCCTGTTTGTACCCCTTTAATTTCATACTCCTCCTTTATTGCTCAAGGACTGAGTGCTTCCAGCACTGTATTGGAAGGAGTGGGGATGGTGAACAGCCCTGTTTTGTTCCTCATTTTAACTGGGTAGCCCTGACTTTTTATGTATTCAGAATAAATTCTGGTTGTTGGCAGATAAATACATACATATATGTAAATATATTTGTGTACACACATATATATTCATGCATGTACATATATATGCACACATATAAACACACGTACATATGCATTGTGTTCATTATGTTGAAATATGCTTCCTCCATTCCTACTCTCTCAATGATTTTTATCATGAACTCATGTTGCACTTTGTCAAAGGTCTTTTGTGCACCTATTAAGATGATCATTTAACTTGTCTTTAAGCATATTGCAATTATTTCTTGACTTATATTGAACCATCTTTCTATCTCTAGGATAAAGCCAACTAGAGTGTTGGGAACGATCTTTTTGCTTTGCAAGATTCAGTTTGCAAGTGTTTTCTTGAGGATCTTTATGGTTATGTTCACTAGGGTAGGAGCCTACTCTGTTCTTTTGCTTGTTTGTTTGTTTTCTATGTCTTTACCTGGTTTTGGTCTTAGAGCAATATTGACTTCATAGAAGGAGTTTGGAAGTGTTCTTTCTGTTTCTATTTCTTTGGATATTTTAATAAGTATTGATTGCAGCTCTTCTTTGGAAGTTCACTGAAATTCTGCTGTGACTCTGTCTGACTTGAACTTTTATATTTTTTTAAGCTTGAGGGCTTTTTATTACTATCTCTTTATTTGTTATGAGTCTAAGTTGTTGACCTCCTTTTGGTTTAACTTTGGTGGTTTTTGTAAATCTATAAACGCATCTTTAAAAACAATTTATAAATTAATGTAATATATATTTTTAGCATTTCCTCCTAGCCACCTAGATTTGTTTGTTGCTTTTGTAATGTTTCCTGTTCATCTCCAATTCTATTAGTTTGGGTCATTTTTTCCCTTTTGGTTAATTGGTCAAAAGTTTGTTGAGCTTGCTTGATCTTTCTAAAGATCCAGCTTTTAGACTCATTGTTTTTTTGTATTGTTTTCTTTGTTTTTATTTCATGAATTTTCTGATTTTTATTATTTCTTGGCATCTATTGAATTTGGTTTTAGTTTCATCTTGTTTTTCCAAATTTTGAGTTGCACACTTGGGTTATTTATTTTTGCTCTTTCTGGTTTTTACTGTAGGTGCCTAGAACTGTAACCTTCTCTTTAAGAACTACTTTTAGTGTGGCTCAGAAATTTTGATGTGTTGTGTTTTTATTTTTATTCTAAATCTCTAAAGAATAATATTGAGAAAGACACTAGGTGATTTGGAAAGACCCTCTATATTCACAAATTAGTGTTCTTAATATCATGAAAATGGTCATCCTACCAAAATCAACTTATAGACTTAGTGCAGTTCCAATCGAAATCCCTAAACATTCTTCACAGAAATGGAAAAATATATACTTAAAAGAAACCTACCTCATGACCCAGCTATACAGCTCATTAGCACAGTGGTTCTCAACCAGTGGGTTGCAACCCCTCTGGAGGATGAACAACCTTTTCACAGGGGTCACCTAAGACCATCTGCATAAGAGATATTTGCATCACAATTTACAACAGTAACAAAATTATAGTATTATGAAGTCACAATAAAAATAATTTCATGGCTTTTGTCAACAGAACATGATGAACTGTATTAAAGGGTTGCAATATCAGAAAGGTTGAGAACCACTGTATTAGCCTATACCCAAAGGACTCAACATCTTGTTTAACAGATGCTTGCTCAGCCATGTTCATTACTGCTCTGTTCCCCAAGGCTAGAGAAATAAATTAAAAATAAAAACAAAACTAAATGACCTTCAATTGATGAATGGATAACAAAAATGTGGTGTATATATACACAATGAAATTCTGTCCAAAGCTGTAAAGAAAAATGAAATAATAAAATTTGCAGCTAATACATGTATGGGACTAATAAATATTATACTGAGTGATAATAACCCAGACCAAGAATGACACATGCCCATGTTCTCTATTTGTGGATCCTAGTTCTGAATTTAAATATGAGTGTATAGCCTGGAGTAACAGCAGACACTAGACTGTGATGGGGTGAGAAGGTCTAGGGAGGGAGTATTAGGACATAGGTGCTTTGAAAGGGTTAACTGCAGAAGGGGAAAACTTTAAAAGGGGAGACAGGATTAAGGGCAACACAGAAGAAGAGAGAGGAAGAAGGAATAAATCATGTTAAGAACACACACATAGTTGGTATAAATGATCTTAAAGATATGCACACACATACACACACACACACAAACACACACACACACAAAATGAAGTTAGGTACTTGGGATGATAATGACCTCCCTTCCCACAGGAGACTTAGACTCTCTAATAAAAACTCCAATGCCAGGCATGGGATGCTTCTCTTCATTTTGTTGGTCAGAGCAGTCTAAGAGACTCCCCAAAACAATATACGATGTTGTCATTGCCCTTTTATGTCTCATAATACAGCAAGGTAAAACCCTACTGCTGAAGATATCACACACTTTGTACCCAGGACTTGGACTATTCAATCTAAAACTGACCTGGAAAAAACCTCCCTGAGGAGTATGCCTCATAGAATCCTAGGGTGTAATTTGAGATGCCAAGGGAGAAAAAGCATCAAGGATCTTACCCATCTGTGATGCCTATGGACTGCAACAGTGACCAACATGGATAGATATCCATCCACAAATATTCAATAGTAGCCTTTACATCCTGGGGAAAACTAAAGGTCATTCAACTGTACTCATGGCCTGCTCAATAGGAAGGGAGGTATGCTTGGTACTGCAAACCTCACCAGCAATCTGGTGAAGTCATGGATCCTTGAGGCAAACCTACTAATGCCATTTTTCTAAACTAGTGCAACTGCTAACTGCATTCTAAATATCTATCCTATACCCACTGATCGGTATGGCTCTTACCCCTCATCAAACACCATTACAGAAGGCCACAAGTGGTCAAATTGAAGAAAAGAGCTGACTCTGGGTGCCCAGCCCCAACTGACACACACCCATGTATCTCATGCTCAGGGAACACTGCAGAAATATTAAAGAATCAGATACCAGTACAGTTGCTGGGTAATTATATCTTCAGCAATGACAGGGAACCTGCACCCATGACAGCTCAACAATTTATTTACCTCGACAAGACCAGCACAATGACAGGTCAAACTGACATGCAATGGGAATGGTGGATATCTCACAAGCCCCCACCCTTTGTGAAGAGCCACAGGAATCTATGGTTGTTAAGAAATGGGCATTCAGTCTTCCACAGTTCCTATCTCTCTGACATTTTCCAATCCCAAATGGTCAGCCCTAAACACAGATACATATGAGCATCAGTAAATAGACCGAGCAGGTTATATATGTCTATCTATATCTGTATCTATCTAAATCTACATATATTTTTATATAATAAAAAAATTAAATATTTATATAAGGAAAAAGAGGTTATGAATTTGAAGCAGATTAGAAGAGACACAGAAGTTGGAGTTGGGAGAGGGAAGGGTAGAAATTCTGTACATACCATACTCATGTACAAAATTCTCAAAGTAAAAAATTTAAATTCAATAAGAACAATAAAATTGGGATAAAATTAAGAAGGTCAGTATTCAACTTGGTATTGTGTGGATGAGAAAATAGAGCGATGAGGTTGAAATGGCTTGCTTTCAGCAAAAACCTAAAACAAGAAGGGAAGGAACCAATGATAAACACAAAAGCACTTATATGTTATGACCTGTTTTGTAGAGGGGACAGTGTCTGGCAGACATATGGATGCTCTCTGAGCCGCTTAGGATCCCATGAGCCAATCAATACAAACACTACGTATGGATGGATGCTTCACCGTGACAAACTAGCTATGGAGAGAGACAAACCTGTGAGAGAGAAAGGCATTTATTTTTATTTATCAATTAGCAAGTGTTTTCTTCTCAGGAGCTTCAAACAAACAAACAAACAAGCAAACAAAATCCCCCCAAACAACAACAGAATCTCTTTTATAAAGAGAGGGAACAGGTTCGAAAAGAAAGGTAAATAATCTAATACTACTGACAATAGGTTAAAACACGCTGTTTGATTTTTGTGGAATAGAGTGACCCAAGACACTTTTTTTTTCCACTTACAGAATTGTTTTCTTGTTCTGAGTCATATACATTGTAAAGTATCTTACATTTTGAAAAGCATAACTACTCGAAGACAATCGGAAGCAATTTTCCCAGTAAGGAACGTCACCCAGTAAAACGGTTAGTAGAGTAAAGGGCGTTGGTCATAAGTGGGGTTCCAGGGCTTCACTGCTGCATCTGTCAAGAGGCGAAAAGAAATACATCACGATCCTGCTGATTGCGCCTCTGCTTTGATTGCCCATCTCTTTCGATTATTAACATAATTGCTGTTGAAATCAAGGAAGGCAATGCGGTGATTGCTTCTTGATTTTTCAAAAAGCCTTTTGCCTGCTTTCGCAGGATTCCTTCCTATCTCTCGCCTTGAGCAGTGCTTGGCACATTGTTGTTTTGATTCAACTTGGAAATATAATTTATTAGTGAAGTCACTGAAATTAGCAGTGTGTCATTATGTAGGGGCTCAGAAAGGGCTGCAGTGAAAGCCCCAGAGTTTGAAGAGTTAGCTGATGATCAGCAGGGACTCGATTGATTCCATGGGGGAGAGTTTGGAATTGCTCTTTGGGGACTGAATTTCAGAAGAGGAGAGGTTCTTGATACGGCACAAAACTTTTGTTTTCTAGACATGTAAATAGCGGTTCACTAGGCAAGGAGCGCTACCTGGCAGGTAGGTGTGGTGCTGGCGTGATTATGAACTGAACTTCCCTGCGGTTTCACAGCCAAACAAAGGGAAATATTGAGAGTCAAAGGACAAAATCTGTTATGCTATCTTGTCAGGGGATGTCAGGGCCTGAACTTAAGTTTTTTTTTTTTTTTTTTTTTTTTTTGGTTTTTCGAGACAGGGTTTCTCTGCAGCTTTTTTAGAGCCTGTCCTGGAACTAGCTCTTGTAGACCAGGCTGGCCTCGAACTCACAGAGATCCGCCTGCCTCTGCCTCCCGAGTGCTGGGATTAAAGGCGTGCGCCACCACCGCCCGGCTACTGAACTTAAGTTTTGCTACCTTCTTTTAGAGCCATCCTGGCCACCAGCATTTGCAGTGTGTCTTATTGGAAACCAAGACCAAGGACAAACACACACACACATACACACACACACACACACACTTTCTTATTTTTAAGTATCTGTGTTTATTCAAGGAAGAGACCTGGTCAGTTCTACTCATCAGCTTAGACAATGCAACCCAAGTTCAACAGAACTTGGTTCTATACCCGCTGCCCATACATGCTTCAGTATTACCAGGGTATATATTTCAGTCTATTTCATGTTGATTATTCAGGTCAGAGTCTTACTAGGAGGGTAGCAGGTTGCTGTTTGTTCTGGAATGTCACTGGTGGGTACCATAAGACTTTTCCTTCTATACAAATGGAATATTAACCATAATTTACTGGTCCAATCCCAGCTCTTCCTGCATCACCTTGAAGTCCTTAGCTCTTGGATTGTGGGGAGCCAAACCTCGAGTATGTAAGGACTGGATGAAGTCTTAAGTGAATGAATGTGTATTATTGGCAAGGACCAGTCCCTCAGACCCTGTGCCCTGGGCTCTGGAGACCTTGGCTGTGGGTCCCACAAGCAGGGCCTCTCATGGATGGGGACTTCTTACTGGGAGAGGGAGCATGCGCAGCCTTTCCTCTCGGTGGGAGGTGAGGCCTGTAGTGGCTGTTTGATGTAGCCTTGATATATTTTTTTAATTTTTGAGATGATGATATAATTACAATATTTCTCCCTCTTCCTCCTTCCCTCCATACCCTCCTATCTACTCCACTGTCCTTTAAATCCATGGTCTATTTTTCATTAATGGTAATCACATGCATATATGTGTAGACAGATATTCCTAAATCTAATCTGTGCAGTCTGTATAAGGTTACTTGTAAGGTCAGCTTTCACAGCTGACCATTGTCAGCCAATGGATGTGCTCTCCCCTGGGGAATACCACTTCTCCCACTCTCAGCTTTCCTCACTGGCCTAGAGTTGTTTGTGTGGTGTTAAGTCCCTGGGGCCTTTTCCCGTCACCCTGTTCAGCTCATGTCTGGGCAGGTTGGTAAGACATAGATTTGTTTGTTTGTTTGTTTTGTTTTGTTTGTTTGTTTCTCAAGACAGGGTTTTTCTGTGTTACAGCCCTGGCTGTCCTGGAACTCACTCTGTAGACCAGGCTGGACCTGAACTCACAGAGATCCACCTGCCTCTGCCTCCGAAGTGCTGGGATTAAAGGTCTGTACCGCCGCTACCTGGCAACATAGCTAATTTTTTAAAAGCTGGTTAAGTCAGTACAATTTTTAATAATTTCTTCTGTGGGAAGGCATCTTCAGAGAAAATATTACTAGCTATTAAAGAAGGTTCAGTTAGCAAGGGATGCGGAGATGAAGCCACTTAAAATAGCAATAGCATAGTTTACAAAGAAACCTTCCGATGGGCAATCGCTCATTTCTATCATGGTGCTTTTTCTCCTACAGTTTAACTTCAGGCCATAACCTGAGAGGCTCGGGTCTCCAAGTGGGGGGGGGGGTGTAAACAAAATAAAATAAAATGGGAGGAGGGCTGTCTTCGTAAGGCTTCGGTCAATACTCATTCTTTCAGTCGGCATGATCGAAGGTATTCCTGCTGCATTTTCCTTTCTATGAACTAAAGTTTTTTTTTGTTTTTGTTTGTTTTTTTTTTTTTTTTTTTTTTTTTTTTTTTTTTTTTTTTTTTTTTTTTTTTTTTTTTTTTTTGGTTTTTCGAGACAGGGTTTCTCTGTAGCTTTGGAGCCTATCCTGGAACTAGCTCTTGTAGACCAGGCTGGTCTCGAACTCACAGAGATCCGCCTGCCTCTGCCTCCCGAGTGCTGGGATTAAAGGCGTGCGCCACCGCCGCCCGGCTTGAACTAAAGATTTTTTTCCTTACAGGATTTTGATGAGTACCAAATGGAGTGACACATGTTAATAACAACCCACACAGTTTTCAAAGGCCACACGTTAGCCGTCTCCAGTCTCATCAGACTTGCTTTATAAAAGTTAGTGACGCTTAAGGTGAGCCCTTCTGAAGTAAAATTCGTAGATGCTATTATTTATTTACAAAGATAACTTATGAATTCTCAGGTAACATCTGCCACAAAAAGGAAAATAAGATTAAAAATAAGAATAAAATAATAAATATTTTTAAAATAATTAAGGAATAATGATTAAGAATAAGAATGAGATCCATTATCTTCTACAATGGCACAGACATCCACCAATATTTTACAACATTCGACACCGCGACCTGATGTAAGTAAGCCCAGAGGAAACTAGTCTGGTCATTATTTCTCCCAGCAACTGTGAGTATCCGGGAGACATCTGTTGAAAAAATAGTGGGTCTGATGACAGATGCTCTTTGCCTTCAGTTCCCAGTAATGGTGCTGCACGGTCTTTACCGGATACACACATAAGATTGCCTTGAAGAAACTGACCCAGAAATAAACTCTCACGGCCACAGTCATCGAGTATTTGAGAAGGGCATCAGGAACACACCTTGGAAGAAAAGACCGCCTGTCCACCCCACAGTTCAGGGAAAACTTCGAGATCCTCCTGCAGAAGAAGGAAACTGGATCCATCTCCCTCATCCTGTGCAAAAAATCAATTCAAAATAGATCAAAGCCTTCACTTTAAAGCCAGAAGTGCAGCTACTGCTAGAAGAACGCATGAGAGGGAAATACCTGAAGCTAGAACGTGGAGGCCAGAGCCTCCTGGACTAGAATCCAACAGCACAGGAAGTCATCCCCAGAACGGATGCATGGGACCACATAAAATGAAAATGTTTCCATGCAGCCAGAGAAATGATGAGCAGAGTGAGAAAACAGTCTGCAGAACTGGAGAAAACTATCTGCCACCTACACTTCCTATGGTAACTGACACCTAGCACACATAGAAAACGGCAAAAATTAAACACCCATCACGAAGAAGCCGATCAATAAACGGGCTAATGAAACAGAAGGGATGTTCTCGAAGAAGCACAAAATGTCAATGATTTTTTTTTAAATTGTTAAACATTAAAACATGTTAAAATCTTTAGTCATCAAGGAAATACATATTAAAACTATTTGAGATTCTGTATCTCTCCAGTCAGCATGGTTGTGACAAAAAAAAAAAAAAAAAAAAAAAAGACAGCAAATATTGGCAAGGCTGTGGAGGAAGAGGAACCTTATCTAGGAAGGAGGCAAGGTTCTAGGATGGAGCCTTGCATCCATCCACAGGTCCCTCAATGTTCTTTGTTATTTACAAGTTAAGTACAGTATTATTACCGTATTATAGATCAGAAAGTAAGCTCAGAGATGTTAAACACCTCCCCAAAGTCATGAAGCCAGCGGGCAGGAAGAAGCCATGCTAGAGGATGCAGGCAAACCACATGGTGCATGCTTTACCAGCCATCCACAGTGAGATGCAGGAGACACAAGCCTGGCCAGCTGGCTCCAGAAGCAACCAGGGAAACAGCCCGATGCTTCCATTATTCTTGGAAGACATCTGATTTCTTGCATTGTATCGATGATTAAATGACATAAGCTGTGGGGGGAATGTGACTTTCTCAAGTCTTGGGAAGATGTGCAATTCTGTGACAACAGCACACTATGAAAGGATTTGATAGGCACAAGTTTCCAAGTCAAAATGCATTTTATTCACATTCATTCGGGAGCTGGGTATCTGAAATGTCAGTGCCTAGGAGATTACAAAGATCATCTCGGGAGGAAGAGCCTGGTCTACAAAGTGAGTTCCAGGACAGCTAAGACTGTTTTACAGAGAAACCCTGTCTTAAAAAAAAAAAAACAAAACAAAAACAAAACAAAATCATGTTGCATAGACGCCTGATTATCTGCAGGACATGCGCTATGGCGTGAGAGGGCACAGTGCCTGGCATGGGCACCCTTGCCTCTGCCTGTAGCCCTCCAATGGCTGCGAACAAAATGACCCTGGGGATTGCCGAGAGCTATTTAGGCAGAAGATAGCACTCCGTTTAGGGTACTGGGGCAAACAAAAAGCCACTTTTTCAATACAAGGTGTGGAGTTCTAGTTTCCCATAGATGGAGAAAAGAAGAAAGGAAGAAGTGAAATAGAAAGAAAAAAGAGGCACATGCATATCCTCCCCTTACATCCAGACAGGAAAGAGTGGGTGCAAGAATGAGTGGCCTTCCTGTTCTTTCTGCTGCCTGCCTTCTCCTGTCACACTTTTCCTTCTGAGACCAAACTGATCTTTCAAGGCTACTCAAAAGCCAGCCCTTCCATGGAGTCCTCTCAACTCTGGTCACCTCACCCATCAGAAGGGAGATTTCTCTCTTGCCTGTGCCTTGGGAGTGCTTATTCACACCTATGGTGGGAAAATGCCCCACCTCACTTCCCCACCACCCATCCCTCTCTGCTGGCACAACTGGGCTCCCTTGTTTACTGTAAACATATGGAATCAACCTTTTCACACATGAAGAAATGAGGGGAGGGGGGCTTGAATGCACTTGCCTTTGAGTATAGAGTATTTGAAACTGAAATCAAATCAGAAAAGCCAAAAGAGTTAGTTAAGGGAAAAGCACAAAGGATTTAATTTTTATTGTTCTACTCAATAAACTCCAAGCAAAACACATTTGAAACTTATTATAGTTAAGGTATTATGCCATCAATATAAATAACTACTTATTCAAAAAGCTTCTCTTTTTCTTGCTTAAGTTCTTGCTTAAGTCTTTGCTTCTGTGATTCTGTGAGGGCTTAACACAGATAAACTATTTCCATCGTGAAAATGAACTAGAGAGAACACAGCAGCCTTGGGGCTGGGTCTGCCCCTTTTTGGCTAATCTCCTTCACTACTGCTTGAGCTTGGACAAAGCAAGAAACGCTCTGCGCCAGCTAACCTGATGGCAGCTTTCAAAGCAATGTTGTCTATTCCATTAACTCATTGAGACCCAGGCTGGACGGGACTCACTTCCAAGGCATTGCTTTTATGCTTCTGAAATCAACCCTACCCAGGCTACCGAACATGCAGACTTGCCCCAATCCCCCCACCCCTCACCCCCAGGGCCACGTAGAGAATTTTCAGATTGCAAAGCCTCACGTGGCCAGAACTGAATGTGGATCGCATCCAAAGGTTTTCCTTCAAGATGAGAACGAAGCCCCGCCCCACAATCCCGCTAGGCAGGGAATGGCCAAACCTGTCTTCCTGAGCCACAGCTGAGCGAGGATGGGCTGAAGAGCTCACAGCTGGCTCCTGGCAGGGCTAAGATGAGCCTTGTTTCTTAAGTTATTATAAATGTTTTAGGGTGGCGTTATTTGTTTTAGGAGTCGAATATCAACAGCAATGTTTGAAATGACAAACAATGGCTATGAAAGGGCCATGTGTTGCCTAAAATTTAACCAAACATTTTATCACAGAAAAGCCCTCTGAGCCATATGGGTCTACCCACCTCCTGAAAGACATTTATAGTTCAGTCTCTCCTATAAACAGTTTAAAACAAGCCCGATAAACATTCTGGGGGAAAGCTAAACTTTCATCTGCTACTCTCCTGTTGATTATTTGTGATGATAGGAAGATGTTTACACACGCGGAGGCGAAGTTTATGTGGGAAGCCCTAATGCATATACCCCCTAGGTGGTGATTTATCACCCGTTTATATTGAGAATGAGAAATAAAGAACGTGATTTTCTCGTCTGACACAACATTTCGATAGCTTCTGTGTACCGAGGTCTATGCTTAGCTCACCAATAAGACGTTAATTCCAAACAGAATGTATTAGGGAACAAAACATATGTGGCCTTTGCTTTTTTTTTTTTCTCTCCTTTTTTTTTCCCAGTGTTACCCAGTGCCTTCTGAGTCACTCTAAAATTCTGAAGAAAGATCTAGAATCCTGATAAACGTCAAAGTCACGGCAAGGTTTAAAGGAGCTACAGATAAAGAATCTGGGTAGCTAATTCTCTTCGTATTTCCTGGAAGCTTCTTCTCAAGGAGAATAGGTGTTAACATTAAATTGAAGCGTCTCTCAGAAGCTACCCAACCACCCTCCTTGTCTCAGTCAACAAATTGCTTGGAGATGGCAGCAGTTTGGGAGAAAATGTCATACTAGACGGAGGTTATTGTGGATTGATGCTTAAATACGATATATAAGAAAACACTTTATTATTCTTTTTTTTTCTTTCTTTCTTAAGTTCTGTGGCTCAAATGCAGGACCCTGCACACACTGGGCCACCATTCTACCCTGTTCGACATCACCAACCCTACTACTTCTTGTTTTCCATACTCTGAGCAGCTGAGGCAGACTACAGGACACAGACCCAGGAGAAAGCTTCCTAGTTGGACTCCGTGGAGATATTTATACTTTACTGTACCGATTTTCTTCCGCTAGAACTATTTTTTGAAGTACAACATGGTTCATAGTGGTAACTGAATGAGCTCATAGCTCCTCAATATGGCATGCAGAAGTTTAGAAAAGAAACCCCTAATGTATCTTTCAAGGAATAGCTCTCTCCCACTTCCTTCAACCTCTGCCTGTACATTGTAGACTTCGGCAGCCCTGAACTATCTGAGGTCCTTGGACATGACATACCCCGCTGTGCCTTTATTGTTTGATCACAGTGGTATGCCTGTCCCTTCTTCTATTTCATGAAACACTTTAATGCAGGACCCCACTCATGTGCCACATCCTCTGTGAAGCCTTCTCATCTCTAAGTTAACCGAAGCATGCCTACCGCACCAAGCATGGCCACTCTTCCCTTATAGCCCTCTCTATCTATGTCATCCATTGAGAAGATTCAGGGCCCACTCAAGGCCGTCCCATTTACTATATGCAAACCATCCTAGAAATGTTCCAGATGCTTGGTTAAATATTTTATATTCACCCAAAGTAATTTGAAGGAAAAACTACTGGTGTGATAAGTGTGTAACAGCCAGCATGTATACAAATAAACAGTATAAAGAAGACCACAAAATAAAATCTGAAATTAGAATTTAGAGACTTTAAGTGATATTTCAGTGACCCTTATCCAACTCTGAAAGTTCAGCCCAATAAGCACGAAGAGCCACTGAAGATCAAGGAGCAAGAGTGGCCATGAGTACCTCTAATAATCTGATGAGTAGTAGTTAGTTGGGTCAGGACATTTGTGTCTGTAAATTTCCTTATTTAGTTACACAAAGAGACATGCTAAGGACATAAAGACCACTTAGGATGTAAAAGTGTAAAGACAAAAGGAACAAAGATGACAAGGGCCTGGGTTGGGTCCTCCACTTCCTTGTGGTCTTCTGCTTATCTTCCGAAGGGGAGCTCTAGCAGGCCTTGCTCTCTATGGAACTCATGCCGTGGCTGTAGCGGCAGGAAGATGGGCGAGTCGGCAACGGAAGGTAACGTATCATCAAAGAAGACGCCTGGGAGGGGCGACGGTAAGATGGAAGGGAGAGTTAGAGAAGAGGTTTCTGCATGGGGGTGAAGCAGGAGTTCAGGTCCACACCGGCCCATCACGGTGCTCCACGCTGGGGAAGGTGGAGAAAAGTTAAAGGTTTTATGGCATCAAGAAATAGAATGGAAATATGCGCCATCAGTAGGAGAGGCTGAGAATGATCGAATTTAAAAACTTTCCAATTTCTGCTGAAAGGTAGTTGAGGGCAATTCCCAGGAAATCACCTGTTTGTTTTCCCATGGTTTGGGAAGGCCTCCTGTCTCATTGACTTGCCAACCAGCTTCTCATTAGTGCAGCATTGGCAGAGGTAGTCAAAGAAGTGGACAGAGCCACCGTGACCAGCCAAGCCTCTCTGGCACCCTCCGAAGCATCTTGTCACTCACCAGCTCACAGCCACAGGCCAAGACCCCAGGCTCCTCTGTGCTGCACTGCATTGTAATTTTAATTTTTAAATAAATCTTAACTTACAAGGTTGTGGAGGAAATGAAGAGACAAAATGCATAACATAATCTCGCACAATGTCTGCTCTGTAGTGAACGTTCAAAATTTATTCTGTTCCTGCCTAATCCTCTGAAAGCGTAAATATTCTGTCTTTGCTCTGTCATAGGCACCTGCTCACCATACTGCCAGAATCCTTGTAAACATTATCATATCTGAAATTCAATCACAGTTCAATTACTTTGGCTCCAATAATCTCTTCCCTTGCCAGCTTGTTCCCATCCCTGAACTTTCTGTGCCAGCCACTCTGAACTGCTTGCCCTTCCCCAGACATGGCGTGCTCGCCTCTATGGAACCTGCTCTTTCCTCCACAAAACCCTGCTTTCCTTTCCTTGTCTCAAGTGGCACATTCTTCTCCTATATGCCTTAGTTGAACTAAAATGATTGTTCCTCTATGAAGCTAGTGTATTTACATATTTATTGCCACAATGTATTTCTATTCTTTGCTTTTAGTCAACTCTATTCAGCTGTGGATCTAGTCCAAATGTTAATCATGTGTGTGTATGTGTGTTGTGGGAAGCACACATGTAGGTGTCAGTGAACACACATTTTTGTGTTTGTGCATATGGAGGCAACAGAGCATCTTCTGTTCTCATTCCTCAGGAGTCATCCACCTTGTTTCTTGAGATGGAGTCTCCAATGGCCTGAAGCTCATGTGTTAGAGCAGATAACCTGTCTCCTCCTACCCAGAGTTGGAATCATGCAACGGTGACTAGCTTGTTCAGGTGGATTCTGTGGACGGATCTCAGGTTCCCACACTTGCAAAGCCAATACTTTTGTGACTGTGCTGTCTCCCCAGGCCCTGTGTTATTGATCTGACATGGTGCCTGGTCCATTGCCTGATGTAAGAGGTGCTCAGTGCATCAAAGAAGAAATTGGTCTTCCTGTAAATGCCCCTGTGAAGGGTTGTATGTTTTAATTCTTTTAAAAAAGCCTTGGGCATGGAAGAATGAATGTCAGCACATTTGGAATTGAATCTTACTTTTTTTTCCTTCTTGAGGCTGGAGATTGAAGCCAGGGCTTTCTGTTCATTAGGCAAGCATTCTATTACCAAGATGAATTTTCCTCAACATACTTTATTTTCGTTTTCGTTTAGAGGGAGATTATCCTCCTCACCTTCACACACACACACACACACACACACACACACACACACACACACACACCTCCTTGTGATTCTCCCGGAGAATTCCCTGTGATGATTTTTCAGAGGAAACTGGAAGAGTAAACACTGAGTATTGTGAAACAACATTTTCTGTTGTCGGCGTGTGTAGGGGGTGGGTAGTCCAGAAGGCAACGCAGGGAGGTTGGGGTGGGTAGAGCAGAAACCAACTCCAGGGGAGGTCAGAAGGTGCAGCGCATCTACCGTAAAAGCTCTACCACTCTTTCCTCTGTTTACAGAGGAAAAAAAAATAGCTAATTGACGTAGGATGTGGGCGAGCTTGGTTTCCATCTTGATCCTGTGTTACCTCATCTTGTGGTTGCCTCGGGAGCTCATCAGGGCCAACCATTTCCAGCGCTTTAGGGGGTAAAAAGAAATCAAATGAAACAGCCCAGGCTTGAGATCTTCCTCTTTGGCTCGGGCCAGCCAAAGGCCCATTTCAATCCCCGGAGGCAATTATTACAGAAAAATTATGGAAGTGTCAAATTTGAGATCCTGAGAGATTGCACCAATTTGAACTCTGGATGTTATTCTCTCCTGTTGATAGAACAAAGAACCTGATTTAAAGTCCTCTTGAACCCAAAATCATAAGCAGGCGGCATCCTTTGTTTATCACTGAGAATATTTTCAGAAGTTCTTTCTTCTTTGAGTGCTGACTTTGCCCAAGTGTGTAGTTCAACTTCTGTTACCCACATAAATTAACTTACTTCCTTTGGTTCAATCCAGGTATTAGTATAATGATTAAATGTAACAATGACTCACCAATTGCCTTGATGATGTTACAGGATTGGTTCTGTATTTCTTTTTCCATGTGAAAATATGGTTAAAAGCTGGGCAGAGTGGCACATACCTATATTCTTATATTTCCATAATTTGGGAGATGGCGGCAGAAGGATTATGAGTTAAAGGCCACATTATATCCAACATATAATGTGTTCCAGGTCAAAGTTTGAGACCAACGTTTGCCGTATGAGATCTTGTCTTGAAAAACCAAAGAAAGGAAGAACCGAGGACTATGTTTAGGTATTGAAGCTGAAGTGAATATATATAATCAAGCTAGGGAAGGTCTGAACAGTACAACCTAATGAGGTAATCTAAACTTTAAAACATGGCCAAGCTGCCTCAGACTCAGAGAGCCTCCTGCCTCTGCCTTCCAGGTGCTGGGAAGTCACTACTCAAATCTCAACTGCTATGAGATCAACCTTTTTACAATTTCTCTGATTGTAAGCCCATGCACCGTTTGATTTTCTATGCCTGTTGCATTTAACATAACGCCCTTTGAATCCACCCACCAATTGATGTAAATGGCAGAATTCCATGTTTATCTATGCTGGACAGGCAACTACTGTGTGTCCATGTCATCTTTTCTGGATCTATTTATCATCAGTGAACAGTTAGGTTGAGTCCATCCCCTAAAAACTGTGAAGCATCCTGTTGGCAACACGGGGGTACAAGCTTCTATCCCAGGTGTGGATGCCATTGCCTTGGTATTTTTTTAATCTAGAAGCGAGATAGCTTACTGCGTATACACGACTAGCTGCAATCTTAAACTTGCCCGTCTCTCTAATGAAGATACATTTGTCAGAAATCCCTTAAACAAAGAAGGTCAGGAGCCTAGGGTCAAACTCCCTATGAGTCAGTGTCTTGTCACTCCGCATGTTCTGCAACACAATTACCAACATTTTGCTCCAACGAAACAACACAATACCAAACTGCAAGGTGGAGGCTGCAGAATGCAACGAACTTTTTACCAAGAGAATGAGTGAAGCCAAAGGAAGAAACTAGAAAGAGACTGCCAAGAGACACAGGCAGCTCCCTCCGAGGACTTCTACTATGAAATCCAGCCAAAACTACGTCTTTAAGAGAAACAAATCAATGATCAGACCTTGAAAAAACTTTCCTTCCAATTTTTTTGGTAGTAAAACGTGCCAATGACTGAGACAGTATATTAAGTTAAGAAAAGATAATTGTATCTCTTTATTTTTGTATGTAAAAACTAACTGAGATTTTCAACCAGTCTTTTGAGGTTTGGTGAGTTCCTGTTCTGGAGAGATGCAAAGGAAAGAACCTTCCTTCCTCCTACTCCCACATGAGGGAAGCCAGTGGTTCATCACTCTTGTTGAAGAAATGAATCTCCCATAGACACAAGGCTCATTTTCTCTCTGGGCAGTCTAGTGAATTTGGAGCCCTGTTTTAAGTAATTAATAATCCAGAAGAAACATCTTTGGCTTCAGTAGATTACAGAGTGAGTTGTGATCATCAATAAGACCTTCCTCATGCAATCCTACTAGATTTTATTGGCGATGTCATGGAATAAAATGAAAATCCACCCGGTCCATTTTATGCAAGAAATGAACTCAGCCAAACAGGAGCAAGTTCAGTACAATGGTGCACAGCCACAATCCCAGCATATAGGAGCCTGAGACACGGAGGATATTGAGTTCAAAGCCCGTAGGGGCAACACAGCAAGGACCGACTCAAAAACAATTTAGAGGAAAAGGGGAAGAATATTAATGTTATTTTTTTTGAATGGAGGTTTCTGTGAAGGTCTTGACTAAGATGCTTAGAGTCAGGTAAATCATGTGCACTAATAAAAACAGGTGTCATTGGGGTCAGCATCTGTCAACAAGCCATGTGCCTGCCACTCAGCCACTCTTGTCTGCCACTTTTACCATGTGGTCCCTAGGAGATGGCGAAACTAGCTATTGACCTTCTAGAAGCATCTATGGCAACTTCCCACTACAGGCTCTTCAAACCCCTGACTGTAAAGGCAGTGGCTGGAAAACGCTGCTGTCATTTGACCATACCCTAGAGAGAGAGAGAAATACTTAAAGTTATTTTAGAAATAACTTAAAGTTATTGTTCAAGGTGATGTAGGTAGAACTTAAGAAGAATGCTGGATTTTAAAAGATATCCTTATCTGTTGGTAGCAATCAAGAGAGGATTTGCACCAGCTGAAAGCCCCTCTTCTACTTTCAACAAATTATAAGACTTTTTTGAGCAAAGAATGATTTTTCTCATCACAGCACTAGAGGAAAATACGGCAATTGCGTAGGATCACAATAGATGGGCTCACCCTCTGGAAAATGCTTGACTCATGCGAGTCTATAACAAGCCAACTGACTTAACAGCTTGATTGATGCTACCTTGGCTCTTTTGTAAAATGGAAAAAAAAAGGATTTAAAATTTTCATCTACTTAGAATTCTATGCAAGCAGAACACATGAGACGTTTTTACTGTACATAATCATCTCCAGATAACACTGAAGCATGTGTCCTTGATATTGAACCAGGACAAGAGATCTTAGAGTCATCGTAGATGAAAGTCTCTAGAAAAGCTTCTGTGATGGATATTTTTTTTCTCACTTTAAATGTAAGAAAATTTGCAATGGAAATACATCTTGAAAAAGCATGATTTTCTAGCAAAGGCAGGACAAGATTTCTTTCTTCCTTCCTTCCTTCCTTCCTTCCTTCCTTCCTTCCTTCCTTCCTTCCTTCCCTTTCTTCCTTCCCTCCCTCCCTCCCTCCTTCCCTCCCTCCTTCTCTCTCTCTCTTTCTCTCTCTCCCCTTCCTTCCTTCCTTCCTTCCTCCCTCCCTCCCTCCCTCCCTCCCTCCCTCCCTCCCTCCCTCCTTCCCTCCCTTCCTTCCTTTCTTTCTTTCCTGAAGCACCACACCCTCCATCCTGGCAGCGCCAGGGATAAAACTCTGGTCCAATCTTACATGTGTTAGGTGAGAGTGAGAGCTCCTTAATTAAGCTGCATTCCTTGTATTTGTTTTGTGAAACTGGAGACAATGGCTGACTAATGGAGCCTGGGCTGGGCTGGAAAGCAAAAACCCCTCCTGCTTCCATTCCCAAGCGCTGGGATTATGGGCATGTGCTACTGTAGCTGACTCCTGCTCCCCATCTTTTAACCAACTTTACCTGTTGTATCTTTTCACATCACACAATCCATGTATACACCTATCCCATTACCCCTTCTCTTGGGTCGGAGTCTATTATCACTAATGGGTCCAACATTAACTTGGCTAATCACTTGGAATGGGGCACCGTAATGTGAACGGCCTGCAAATGCCAGACCAAGCCTCCAAGAACAAGCAAGACAAAGGCAGAAGCTTGGGCCTTTCGTCTTCCGGCTTTCTCAGATGCTCACATGCATTCAACAATTCTTCAACAAATGGTTATTAAATTTCCCAGAATACAAACAATCACTTTTTTCCCTTGAAGTTTGGAATGCACTCCCTACTTTGATTAGATTTGTTCAAAGGCAATCTTCTAAAAGAGCTGATCCAATGGAAGCTTTTACATGGTGCATACTCAATAAATTGATTTCTACATCTTTCTTTTTTTTCCTTCAGCAGTTATACTATTTTTGGTACATAGTAAAACAAACCTTTTGGTTAACCATAAGCTTTATGAAAGCACCAAAGGAGATTTTAATATCTTACATTTCAGATTTTACATTTAGATTTAATATTTTACCAAAAAAATCTTGAAAATAATAAAATCGATTGGATTTAGAAGAGTTTAGTGGTTCTTGGTGCGAGCATTCAGACCCATCCTTTCAGGGAATTCCATGGTACCTCAGCCCCCTAAGTAAAGCATTGCACCTTTTCCCAATAGTAGGAATAAATACACAATAGAGTTGCTTTGTGAGACATGGAATGAATCCTTCCCAGTGAGGATGTGCTGAGTGCCAAAAAGCCAGAGGGGCAATGCAGGAGAAAAGCAGATCTGACTTCCTTTAGCTCATAAGGCAAACTTGTAGAAGGAAGAGACTTCAAATCTATGTGGCGGGGAGGCTCTTTGAATTGGGAGAAGCAGCTCTTCTCTCTGAGTCTCTTGTATTGCCCAACACAAATAACAGACATGCGTTCCTCATGGACCCTAGAGACATGGGAAGGGTGAAGGGTTAGCCTTAATGGTACCTTGGGGTCACTTGAAATAATTATCTATACAAAATATTAATAAGGAAGATCTTTCTAATATTGGTTACAAAGGAGAAAAGTGGCAGCTATGAACCACTGACATTCTACCAAGCAGCAAATATGTTTTATTTTGATGTCATACCATCATGATCCAGGTACCTTTTCACATTTACAGCAAAATCAACCCCATCTTAGAGTTGACCATATAACTTTAAAGTAAAGCCAAGTCTTGAACATAAGGTGCTTGGTGTCTTTCCCACTGGGCCAAAGGAGCCCAATGTTAGTATTTGATTTAAATTCCTCATTACAAGGTGACGCTTTTTCTTGAGATCCCAAAGTAAAGCCTTTCACAAAAGATCTTTGAACACCTTCAATAGAAAAGGATTTTTTTTTTCTAGATACTGATACAGAGCCAGAGGAAGGCCTGCAAGTTTCCAGGTCTATAAAAATGAGTCAGAGCGCCAAATATGTGCTCCCAGCATCCTGGATGTTTGTTACCACGGAGATGGTACAAACAGCAGGCAGGTACCATGACTGTCAAGTCGTTTGCGTCTGGTGGTGTCATAGAAACCTAGCCCAAAGCATGTACCAGTCACAGTGTTCAGGGAAAGTGCGGGACTTCAAGCTTTAAAGTACTGTTTTAGTCTTTGTGCAGGAGAGCCCTCAAACTTCCCCTTCTGTCTGTTTCTCGCCAATGTCTAACAATGAAAAGCAAGAACTTTAACTGGTAAAAAGGTGGGCAGAATGATGAAAACCTGCCCGAGTTTAACTGTGATTAATGAGTGTGATTTCAATATCTGAGAAGAATGTGTCTTTTCTCATAAATACGCAATTTTAAATCAGCTTCTGCTTACGAATCATTTTGGCTATTAGAGAAACTCCCATTCCAGCAAAGCTATGTTCAGGCAGGTCTGAATACATGCAATATCTTTATATAATCTCAGTGGGAGAAATGGCCAGCCCTTCATTTTAATTAATATTATGCAAAGCACAGACGGTATATACAATGATGAGCTGCCATTACTTTTATCGGCTGTCTAATGGTTCACTGAGTCATGACCTCAGGGAGTTTGGTATATCAGAGTTCATCACCATGGAAACAAGTATGATGACATATTACCTTGTCATCTCTTCTCTTAGTCATTTGTCTGTCCTTTGTGACCTACTCAGTGAAATCAGTTTTACTTAGACCTTCACAACTTAAGAGTGATTATTCAAAATGACTTTTTAAAACAATTAGATATTAACCAATATTTTTTTTAAAAAAATTATCACCATAGTCCTATAATATAAAACTCATCTCTCTGATTTTAATGTTGGTCCAAATACAGATTTAATTTTTTTAAATAAAATTATAACAATACAAGAAATTTGCTCAAAACTTAGCTCATAAATGGATGCTCAGATGTTCTTAAAAAGCTTGTGGAGAACACAAGAGGTTTTTTTTTTCTCTCCAAATTTTATAATTAAAGGAGGAATTAAGAACTTATCTTCTTTTTTATCAAGGAACAATAAGATTTAGAAAGCAGCACTGTGATAAGCTTCCTGGAAGGAAATTACCAAATAATTCCAGTGCAATCCAATAAATAAAACCCTGAAGCAAAGAGACCACAGAGTACTAGCCTTAGACCCTCATTCTTTGGCATAGAGCTATTTGAAACGAATATACAGCCTAAGATTTGAACGAAAAAGGACAATTAGCCAATTTAAAATTTAGGATATTACCTTTGGTATAATTGTGCAGGTCCAATTTTCATGGCATTACATGGGTAGATCTAAGACTGTAGGAATGTCAAAAACTTACTTTATTTTACTTATGGCAAATTTTTCTACTGAAAAGCCTTTAGGCATCTTGCAGCCAAGTAAATATTAGAATGATTTTAATAAAAATTAAAATCCTTTGCTCGGTTGAATTGAGTAAAGAGATCCGGAAACCAAGTTATGAACTGGGAGATATTCATTTGATGTCATACATCCAAAAAAAGGTTTTTCTTCAAGAATATATGAAGAGGGGCTGGGAATATGGCTCTGTTAAGAGCAATGGCTGCTCTTCCGGAGGACCAAGGTTAAATTCCCAGCACCTACCTGGCATCTGACAACAGTCTGTAGCTTCTGTGCCAGGATATCCGACACTCTATTCTGGCCTCTGAGGGCACTATACACTCATAGGACACAGACATGCATGCAGGCAAAATAGCCATACACACAGAGTAATAGAATAATAATATATGAAGAACTCTCACAACCTATCCATTAAAAGCCAGTCCGAAAAGATAGTTAGTAGATGGGATGATCCACAGATGACATTGAGATGCAAATTGAAGCATCAATAAAACAGCACTATTTAATACCACTACCTAACAGAGCAGACACAACAAAATTAATGGCAATATCAAGTGATAGCAACGATGCAGAAAGAGTGGACCAGTGTGACCCTGATGAAAGAGATGTAAAATGATGTATCTACCTTGGACAACATCGGTAGTTTCTTTAAAAACACTCAATGTGTTACTACCATAGGACCCACCAATTTTATTCTAGTGCTTATACTAGGAAACTGAACGCTTAAGTTATGAAAGAAACTGAGCATGAGTGTGCTGCTTTAAAAAATACTTCACTTATAGTAACAGAAAACTAGAAATAACCCAAGTATTCTTCAGTAAGTGACAGATAAACATCATGCTGACACTAGGCAGCAATTAAAAATGAATGAATCACTTATATATACAAGGGGATTGATGAAGACTCTTACTAAGTAAGAACTCTCCAGTGGGTACGTCGGAGAGAAATCTATGCCTAGAAGTTATGTGCCAGCTGGCCCTACTAATGAAGCATTTTTGAAATGGCAAAATATTACTGCTCAAGTAGGGAGGGGCAAAGGAAGCAGATGCAGCTCTAAAGGGCTGGGCACCAGGGGTCATTTCAGTGGTAGAAGTGTGCTTTTTCTTGCCAGCTGCATTGCTAATACCCTAGCGCTGTGACTGCACAGATCCCTGCCATTAGAAGAAACTGGCTAAAAAATTCCTCTGCATTATTTTCGAAAATTGTATGTGAGGATCTAAAGTTTCTCAAAAGATAAAGTTTGACATTTTTTCCACAAATTTTAAGATTTCAATTAAAATATAATTATATAATTTCCCTATTCTGCTTCTTCCTTCCCTCCCTAGTGCCTTCCCGCCAAGCACTTTCACGGTCCCTGTATCTCAAACTGATGGCTTCTTCTTTTTCTTTGATTATTATATTCACACACACTGAAACTTTGGGCACAGCTTTCCTCGAACAACTTCCCCTCTAGAAGAACTCCCAACGAAAGCGCCGACGTTGCTTCTTGATTGAGATCTATATGGTGAAGGAAATGTAGCTCTTGCAATATAACAAACACAGTTGTAGAAATGTACTTCAATCAGATATTCCATAGTACAAAGCAGTAAGAGCATGAAAGAGGCCATATTTTGTTATATTTAAAATTATGAATGTGGGTTTTAAGAGCAACCTTCCTAGATAAGAACCCCCAAATTACAGTGTTAAGTTTACGGCATGGTCGGACAAGTGTTTGCAAATCCGTGCCCTTTTCCCTTCTCTGATACTACTCTTCATCAGAACCAACTGGACAAATTGAAGGGGTCACCTGACTCCAGTGAAGAACACCAGATGGTACTCTCAAGGTCTCACCTACCCACCACAATGTCTTCTCAGAACAACTAGGCTCTGGCTGGGCACAGGGAGACAAAGGTGAACAAGGTCTGATCTTAGCTGTCAAAGAAGCTGCCCCAGAAGTAGGGAGCAGGGAGAAAGGCTTCCTTTGTTACCATGTAAAAGGATGCACACAGTGAAGGAGGCACAAAGAGTCACACTGAGATCAACACAGGACCTGAGGGATGCTGAGGCAGTGGGGACTTCCTAAGACTGGCTAGGTTTTGAGTGATGAGTTGATGTGAGCCACAAGAACAGAACAAACCAACCAGCCAGCTGACAGAGACAAGACCAATCAAAAGGAGCAAAGTCCTGTGGTCTGAATTTAGATAGCATCCACAAACTGACTTGTCTATTCTATACACCAGATAAGTTCTGTATGAGTAACAGATGGGTGAACTTTGCCCCATATATTTTGCCTTCCCTGGCTGTGACTGGAGGTCGGTGCTGAGACTTGTGTTGAAGTACATGTATGTTTGCACATTTGACTATGTAAGGTTTAGTTTGTTTACTGTGACATAGATAATCACGTTATTTCAAACCTGTTTTTCCATATCATAAAGTTCTGCAGAACCTACTTAGTCACTGTCATGTCCAAGCAAAGAGAAAGAAAGAGAGAGGTAGCGTATTTATTGGGTGGTCTTTGTGGTTATTGCGTTCATCTTGACTAAAGGGTGGTAGTCTAAATGTATGAAACAAGAGCTTGCCAGGGACATTTTCTATTCCAACTTAACACCTGTCATATTGCTCGCCCGACATCTTTCTTACGATCTCAACTTACCTCCTTTTCCCTGAAAAAAAATTCAGTAGTGTATTTTAACTGTCCAAAATAATACAATTCACTACTAACAATTAGCAGAGAGTGTCCAGACGGCTATTGCTCAGTGTACCTGGCAACCTCCTCCTAGCCATTTCAATGGTCTCATTAGGCAATTGTCACTTGGAAGGCGGGAAGCAGATAGGCCTGAGTGTTTTTGTTTGTTTTATTTGTTGCTTTACAAGACAAGGTTGCTCTGTGTAGCCCTGGCTATCCTGGAACTCACTATGTAGACCAGGTTGGCCTCAGACCCAGAGATCCACCTGCCTCTGCCTTCTGAGTGCTGGGATTACAAATGTGCTCCACCCCCACTCAGTGGGGACACTGGTCTTAGTGTCCTTGCTGAGCAGGAAATAGGAGCCTGAGCACCTGGGAGGTTTACTGCAAGGGGCTTCCAGGAGTGAGTCCTGATCTGAGTCATGAGACATTGAAAGGTCAGTAATCTAGGGGATCCTAAACTCATTGATTCTAGAGTGTCACATATTAATTACATCATATTTTGCCTGTTATAATAACTTATATGACCCTTGACTCACTCTTTTTTCCTTGTATAAGAGGGATAATCTTACTTTCTTTTTTTTGTTGTTGTTTTTTCAAGACAAGGTTTCTCTGAAGCTTTGGAGCCTGTCCTGGAACTAGCTCTTGTAGACCAGGCTGGCCTCGAACTCACAGAGATATGCCTGTCTCTGCCTCCTGAGTGATGGGATTAAAGGTATGTGCCACCACCGCCCGGCTGATAATCTTACTTTCATTTCAGCATTGGTAGGCAAAGAGACAGAAGAGTGGTTAAGCACTCTCCTCCTCCAGGATATTGGACACATGGTAGCTTCTTAAGAAATACTTTTTTGATTAATATGAATGAGATACTTTATTCAGATTCTGATTGATAGACCATTATGAATAAATTGAAACTCTGAACCTAGGTTGACTATAAGGAACATTTTGAATACTACTTAGCTTCTGCCTCTAGAGAAGTCTGTGACCTTCCTGATCTGGCTTAGTAGGGTGACTATTGCTGTGATAAAATGCTGTGATTTGGGAGAGAAGGGTATGGTTAACTCACAGTTCCATATAGCAAGCAGTTCATCACCAAAAGCGGTAGGGGCAGGAACTCAAGCAGGGCAGGAATCTGGAGGCGGGAGCTGTTGTAGAGGCCGTAGAAAGGTATTGCTTACTGGCTTGCTCAGGCTGTACCCCCTTTTGTTTTGTTTTTTGTTCGGTTTTTCAAGAGAGGGTTTCTCTGGGTAATAGCCCTAGCTGTCCTGGAACTAGCTATGTAGACCAGGATGGCCTTGAACTCACATACATCTACCTGCCTCTGCCTCCCAAGTGCTGGGATTAAAGTTGTGCACTACCATCGCCTGGCTCAGCCTGTTTTCTTATAGAATCCAGGACCACTAGCCCAGGGATGGCACTGCCCACAATGGGTTGAACCCTCCCTCATCAATTACTAATTAAGAAAATGCCCTACAGCCTTGCCTAAGCCCAATCTTATGGAGGCCTTTGCTCAGCTGAGGCTCCCTCCTCATCAATGACCCTAGTTTGTGTCAAGCTGATGCAAAACTAACTATTCAGCACACAGTTCAAGAAGAAAATAATATCCATGTCATGAAAATATTTTTCTTACTCCAGGTCTGAGTCTAAGCTCTACTGAAGCCCAGAATTCATGTCAGGGAGAAAGTGAGGTGTCTCCAACTCTCCTTTAGAGGCACATTGGTCTGAATCCTTCCTGTGCTGGCCAGGACAGAAACAATGCAGTTCAGAAGACAGAACATTCTCTAGTTAGCTGCTATAGCACAGCATTGTCTATTTCTGTCCATTATTAATCTATAATTATCTTCCTCTGTGGTGTTGAGAAATCGGAGCAGGAGGTGTACTGCTTAAAGAATTAATTCTTTCCTGAACAAGGAGAATTGGACAAACTACAAGCCTGAAAGGGTGAATGGCCTTCTTACTTCCTGAGGCTCACGAAAAAGTCTGCAATTAGCCCAATTAGCTAAGAGTTTCCACAGCCCCACCGCTGGCCATGTCTAACTTTTCCACCATGAGTTGGGTTGATTTTCCTGGTCCTTTAGTCGCTCCTCTGCCCTTTTGTGGCCTTATCACATCTTTCCTAATTGTAGGGAGGGGAAGCAAACTGGAACTGCCTTTTGAGCTTGGTGTTTCTCTTGCACTGTGACATCTTCCTGATGGCTCAACATTTCACTTGTTCCTTCCATTCGAGGTAATGCTACCCGACTGTCACATAAACATGATAGGAAACAGGCCCCTGGTACATCCTACCTCACCCACCAGAACTACCACCACCCAGCATGGTGGCTGTCAGTGTGGACTTTGCAGATGGATGATGTGTCATAGATATGGTTCTTGTCCTGGCCTCCCCTCTCAGAATATAGGCTGTGTTGTATCCATAACTATCCATGGAACAGATGCTTCCCCAAAATAGTCGTCTCAGTCCCACCACTTCCCTGGGAGATTTAACTTAATCATTACTTAACTGACTGGGATTTAAAAAAATCCTTCTCCCTCTAAGTGAGATTTTCCAGGAATATCTTGAGTCATTCCATGGAGGGCAGGAAGCTCTTTCTTTTTTCTTTTATTTCTTTTTTTCTTTTCTTTTCTTTTCTTTTCTTTTCTTTTCTTTTCTTCTCTCTCTCTCTCTCTCTCTCTCTCTCTCTCTTTCTTCTTTCCTTCCATCCTCTCTTGCTCCTTCTTCCTCTTCTTCTTCCTCTTCCTCCTCTTCCTCTTCTTCCTCTTTTTCTTCTTCTATCTTGATAATAAATATAGCATGATGGTGTAGAAAGACATAGCCTATTCACTAAGGAAAAGGCAGGCAGAAATTCTATTTCTGGCCTTAGAGTATATGGTCTAGACAAATTCTTAAATTCTCTTAGGAACCATTTTCTTATTTGTAAGGTAAAAGTAACTGTGTTATCTACTCTGTTAAGGGATAGAGAAAATTAGATAAATGAGTAACTGTAGAGTAAGCATAAGGCACTGTTCACTGGCTAGTTAGCAGCTGATTCTGTCCCTTCTCATGTTGTTTTCTGAATCCTCATTGTCTGTGACTATAAGTCTGTATGCACAGGACCCAAGCTACACAAGGCTGGAAGCTATACCGGTAATACTCCCTAGGATTCCATTATTCCTATAGCCATCATGAAAAAAAAAACAAAATAAAACAAAAAAACTCATATGCTTTCCCCAGTTGAAAACTACGGCAGGCAATTGCAAATCAGTAGGCTGCTTTGAATCTTGGGTTTGCCTGCTTATCTTTCCTGAAACAGAAATATTCCTAGGAACAGAGATGGGCTAATCCAATACATAGTAACCTTTAGCACCTTCTGCTCGTGACATTTCTTATTGTAAATGATTTAACAATCCTTGTAAAGTAAGCAATATACCCACTTAGAATATGAATACCTGAGGAATTAATTGCAAGTTAGAGCAAATAGAAGTGCCATGGCCAATTCTTTTATTGTTTTAAAATAAAACAAATGGACAAATACAAGAATTTTCCTCTCAGAACAAAGAAAGCTTATGAGAGTGATGGAGTTGTATTCAATACAAAATGAAACTAATTTTTTTATTAAAATAGCTCATATTATGAAGATACAAAATAAACACAGATTAGAAGATCGGAAGATGTCTCTACCTAGGTAGGTCACAATGGCTGAAGAAGGTATTTCTAAGGAACGCTGGGAAATGGTAATTCCCCATGGAGGAGTAGCACACTATGCGGTAACTTGGTAAATGTTAGTGAAGTTCCCAACAATGCACAGGGTTTTACACACTCCTGGGATGAATGGAGGTGTTTGCGGGAGCCCAGGAATAAACTCTAAATCAGACCATGTGGATTCTTCTTTACCAACAATTGCAGTAGTACCAGAACCAGGTAAAAGTTAGGACCTTATCCTGTGATTCTGGTGCCTTTGTGAATTAAAATCTGTGGAGGCTGTTTTCATAGTCACTATCTAGTCATGCCTCTTGCTTGACTCTTTTGTTTTCTCAGCTTGCTAGACTGAAATGGAAACAATATGGGCTCAGTAGGTGACACTAGAGGCTCTGGAATCAGGAACTTCTGGGATTGAATCTTCAATTCTAATGCTTTCTCTGGCAACAAGATAGTAACTTACTAAATTTCTCTCAGTCTTACTTTTATTACCTAAGTAACCGAGTATGCGTGTATATGCACATGTTTAGGGGGGCATGCCTGTTTGTGTGTGCGTATGTGTATTTACATATGTGTGACAAATATTTATGCTACAATGACATATACAACTTAAAGGAGGCAATATGCCAAAGACGAAACAGCTGGTGCTCAATATATTCTAACTGCAATCATTATAGAATCATTTTAGGGAAGTCCTGGAAGACAGAGTAGATGAACATTCACTGGGGCTTAAATTAATAATTAGAAAAGGCTTCTGATATGTCAGAAGGAAAAAAAGAGAAAGAACGTGGCAGAGCAAACCAGGCAAGAATGAGACTGTGTATCTACTGTGGAAAATGATGAACTTTCTAGCAAACAGATGCTGTTTTGACTCAGTGTTTCTATAATTGCTCTACTCATCTCTTAACTATGAAAGAGAACACTCAGCATCCTTAGTGATGAGTATAGCATGACACATGCAAGAGGTCATACATAATAAGAAAAGACTTAGGTTATTGGAAGGCAGCTCAGTCCTACATCAGAATTCAGCAGCTTGAAGATACCACACTCTATACATTCAGCTCTGACCTCAGACTCCTCGTGCGAACCTAGTACATGTGTTGGAAGTTCAGTGAGACTTGACTAGGAGAAAGCAGAATACATCACTTATTGCTGTTCAAAGACATATTAGATTTCTTTACTTTCTAGGGCATGGTGGAGCAATGGGAATATCCGAGCATTTTCTCTTCACTCAAACAACTGTAGACACAAAGTATGCAGAAGTACGAAGAGGATCATGATGGGCAAAGCTCTCATGGGTAGAAAGGGAATTCGGGTGGACTGAGAGTTTAGCCTTAGGCGATTTTTTTGTGATTCATGCAATGAGTCAAGATTAGTTTGCAAAATTTGGCAACAATAATAGTAGCACTCTCCTAAGTCTAGAGACATGCAGAGCTGAGACTTTCCTAAGACCAGAGTCAAGCAGATCTGAGAATCCAAATTAAAATAGCACAGTCAAGAAAAAAAAAAAACTGATTCCCTAAAAAGACTTCTTTGCTCATCTGTACCTACAGTGCGTTTAGTTTCACTATTCACACACCACACTCAGGTTTAACCCTTCTAACCTACAAGGAAAGCACTGTGGAAAGCAAAAAGAAAAATGCACAAAACCACAGAGATATATGTTTTGATTAACTTACATTAATTCTTAAAATTCTTGCATCATTCTAGCTAAGAAAAGAAATATAGGTCACAGGATTCTGGAAAGGGAATTGTGGCAAGGAAGTGAATCGATGGCAAAGCAGAGAGCAAACGTGCAATGTCCAATGTCCAAGAGGAAATGCCCACATCATTTGCAAGAACAGCTTGTCTTGTCCATGCATGGACATCCAAACAAACCAACAACAAGAGAGAGAAAGGTGCCGGGGAATGAATGAAGCTCTTATTATCTTCTGTTGGGAAACAAAGCACTTTTCTTCCTAGATTATTAGCTGGGAATATCTAGTCCAAGTCGTGTTCTGACAGTTTCCCTCTAATTAGAAACATACGTACCTGCATAAGTTACTGCCAAGGAGCCTTGGTGTTTTTCTGGCGTTAGTCATCAGGACATGGCAGGGAAACAGTATTGGTGGGCAGAAGGCTTCAGTGTTTGAACCGACATGGTAAGAGAAGGTCATGGCTATGTGTGATAAGGCAAAGACTTGACTCTAGGATGCTAGAGTCTCGGAACACTTAACTTCCCACTTCGATTGACTGTAGTACACCTACAGCTTCTGTCTAAGTTCTCCTCCTTCCTTCCCATCGTTCTACCAAATGGAGAGAAGAGGAAATTTTGGATAAGTACTTGGTATTTAGCCCACTCACATCAGAAACCACAGTGAAAAGCACACAACCCGCTTCTTTAGTTGACTTGAAGTAAAACACCTTTCATTCCATTTACCACTTTGCTTCATGAAGATTCAATGTTATCAGGCAAATTTGCATGAAATTGTACTTGGTGTTGGTGCAGTCAGTGTTCATTTATGCAAAGAATAACGTGCGGGTTGGACTACGTAAGCCCCTTACAAGCTTAATTAAGTGTTCCGGTGTTGAGCTAAATTTTACTGGGTCCTATGACAAAAATGAACCAAAGTAACCAACTTGCCTAGGATAGGAGAGGCTGTAGAAATTCTCTCTCTTGAACCAAGTGGTTAATATGTAGGGTGATACAAAAAAAAAAAAGGCATCCTGAGGTGGTGCCAGAGGACCCGGATGACTCACTCCTGTTGCTGAAATGAAAGCTGAGTTTGCATCAGGGCACGATGCGATCATCAGAATTCCCAGGATGCTATCATCAGCACGGTTTCCTCGGATTTGCTGAGGGGTGACCCCTCTTCAACTTGAACCCACTTTTACCAACTCATTAAAGAAAACCAGCAGCTAACTGAGCAGAAGGACGCACTGGTCTTCACAGATGAAGTCCCCTAGAAGGAAAGCCAAGGGCTCCATGGATATGACAGCAGCAAAGAAACCTTTGATGAAAACCTAGCAAGGTCAACTGTACCTTCCAATAATGCTACTAGAATGAAGCTGACTTCATAAGCTGGGCTTCCCGGCTTTGGTTTGCAAGGGATTTGTGAGGGATAACAACAACAACAACAATAAAGATTCATCTGAGATAAATAATGATATTAGGATATTATGAAATGGTATGCTTTATTTCCTTCCTCCAGTATCTGCTCTTCCCGTGAGGATGAACTTATATTCCCCAACATTGAAGCTAGGCCTGGCGTCATTTGTGCTACCACTAAGATGGGAGAGGAAATGTGAGGTCCAAATAAGAACTGAAGACAGCTTTATCGTTTTTTGTTGCCACGGGCAACATAGAGTATTAAGAGATCACCCCCACATACATACACACAATCTGATTGGTCCCATACAGAACATAATGTAAAGCTGAGTGTCCCAACAAGTATCCAACATGTACTGTATCAAAAAATAAGTTTTGGCTGTTATAAACTGCAGAGATTTGAAGGGTTATCTGTAACCACTGAACTGTCTAGATTATCATTACTAAAATTCATACTGACTAGGAAGGAAGCCATCATATAGCTGACTGGCTCTTTTCGTGTTATAGTTAAAAGTCTGTCATCATAATGATTAAACATTTCTCCATGCTCTGAGTGTAGAAAATGCTGCCACAATAGGCAGCTGAAGAGCTTAGCTTGCCTGCATGTTGAAAGTGTCTTATACTTGGGTGACCATTTGTGATCTGTCTCATATAATACACTTAAATCTGATTATTCAGATGTTTTGTTTTTTTATTGCCAGGAGGAGTTTTAAAATTCAAGTTAGTCCAATGGATAGGAAACAGGTCTACCACTACATTGTTGCTCCCAAAACAAAGACAAAGGAAATCAAATCATACCGAACTCTAATGGAATGATGGGATATTGGTGACATCATGAGCACTAAGAGCTAAGTGGGCTTTGCTTGTTGCCCCTCCCATAGCTCCCCTGCTGGGGCACTCTCTCTGCCCATCAGCCACCCGACAAGGAGTTTCATGACTTCACATCTTCAGAGGCTTGGGATGAAGCTCTGAGTAGCTCGATTCCAGGGAGAATAATCAGTAAAAGGGAAAACTAAGAGCCGTAACTGTGAATCTCATTGAGTTTAACGCTACCTCCAAGTAGAAGTAGGTCATTTCACATGCCGCCTGTGTGAGTTTGTGGGGGAAATGATCCAAAGGAAATCGAAATGGCAGGAAAAAGCAGCCAATGTCATGATGACTTTCCTCGTTTCTATATCGATTTAAAGAGTTAAAGTTAACCCAGATGTGGAAGAGTAGCAGATGGGTGAATTCCGATGACCGATAACGGTTGGATCGTAAAATGACCTGAGCTTCTATTTGGAGAAATAGAACAGACACTCCAGCTGTTTATAGACATAGAAATATCATGATAAGCAAATGCAGGCAGTTCAAAGGGATGAGTAAAAAAAAAGAAGACAAGTGGATAAATAATGAGCTGATGTTGCGAAAATGTAGTGTAACTCCTTCTCTGCTAAGACAAACACAGATGACCTTTGCGCTTGCTCAATTTTCATCCTCAAGACAGGAAACGGCAACTGATCTTTATCAGAGAAGTAGGACCTTCACTTCTGTCACCCTGACATTATAGTGTATGTCAGAGCGCAACAACGCCACCATCTTTTCGAAGCACATGCCGCAAGTCCCAAAGATGGTCGAAGGGGCAGCTTCTTCCAGGCGTGTGCTTTGTGTGTGTCAGACACCGCATGGGAAGTGTGTGCAGAAAGGCAGTGTGTGGGGCACGGACTCGAGGCTCGGGGTGGGGAACATGAATGGAAGGACCCGTGACTGGGATTTCCACCTGCGTATTCATCATCGTCACCAATGCAAATGTCTCCCAAGGGAATGTTTACTATTTAGCAAACAAACAACAGCCTTCAAGAGAAATTGTGCTAGTTATTAAGGGTAGTTTGTAAGTTCCATGTTCTGGAAAGGATGGAGGGTAAAATACAGAGAATTGTTTACGAACGACACAGCGTTTTACATCAGAAAAGTTTCAAAGATCTGAACTGTCGTTTTGTAATTTCCAGTAAAGCAGACCGAGGGAAAAATCTATGGTGTGCATAGAATTACTCATATTCATCCATCAGTACTAAAATTTAAGGTCCACACTGGAGGGCCGGGGAAATGACTCAGTGAGAAAAGCACTTGCCTTACAAACAAGAGGCCTGAATTCAGATCCCCCAAATCCATGTGAAACTGGACAAGGTAGCATGCCGCTGTCAGCTTTGAGTTTCTCCAATGAGATGTAAGGTGGAGACAGAATTCTTAGATGACTGTGAGCTGGTTAGCCTGGTGTGCACAGCTGTGAAAAATAAAGAGACCCTGTCTCAACCTAGGTGGAGGCTCAGGGTTGTCCTCTGACCTCCACATGTTTGCTGAGGATCTGTGTGCTTCCCTGTTTAAACATAGGAGCATACACAAACATTTAACACACACACACATGCACACACACACAGAATTTATAAAGGACATAAAATATAGGATATTCACAGCAACTTGAGGCAGTTGATAATTGATTCTCTCTCTTTCTTTTCCTCTCTCCCTCCCTTCTCTGTCTCTCGGTCTCTGTCTCTGTGTCTCTGTCTCTCTCTGTGTCTCTCTCTGTCTCTGTCTCTCTATGTCTCTGTCTCTCTATGTCTCTGTCTCTGTCTCTGTCTCTCTCTCTGTCTCTGTCTCTCTCTCTGTCTCTGTCTCTCTCTGTCTCTGTCTCTTTCTCTGTCTCTCTCTCTCTCTCTGTCTCTCTCTCTTCCTCCCTTCCTCCCTCTCAGAGTCTTTCCAGGTAGCTGCCTTAACTTGTCATGTAACCTAGACTTCGCTCAGACTTAAACTCCTGCTCCGCCCCCAATGTCGAGATTACAGAAGGCCTTTTTCTTCTCCTCAGTGGGTATTTACCTAGTGGTCATGTTCCCCTATATAGTCACATAAACTGACCTCTCATTTCTTGCTGTACTGTTCAGTTGGTTTCGCTCCAAAGCAGACCCATGTTTCCTCATTGTCATTGTAGAGAGATCTCCACTCTCACTTCTCTGCAGTAGGATGATTTTCCACAGGATCTTCCCTCTGCACGCTGCCAGAGTGCCTATTTCCTATAGATGAGCCCTGAGCTCGACTCTCTACTTCCCAGCCTTGTCCTCTAGGCAGACAGCTCATGGTGGTACCTGGGATGTTTTTCTTCTTCTTCTAACTAAATCAATTCATGCATTCTTTTCTTTATGCTTCAAATCCTCTACTATATGGCTTTAAAGAGTAGAAGCTAACTGCTGGAACCAGCCACTACCTATGTAATCAGAAACAGTGCTACCACAAGTCCCATCAGAGCTTGGCAGGCTTTCCAGAAAGGGTCAATAGAACAGTTCTCCAGAGCAAATGAGTTCTGGTTCTCTGTTGCTATTAAATGGCTCTGTCGTGGAAGCCCCCAAACAACCACAGATATTAACAGATGGATACATGAGAATAAAATTTTATTTATAATAGTCATTTATTAGTAGTGTATTTAGCAAAGTCTTTATGTGTAGTAGGTGGTGATTAACCCGGAAATCCACAACTGACCACAGTGCAGAGAATGAGTGACTATGGGATGTTCAGCCCTAAACGAGGCCTCTATACCACACGCCCTCTTTCCCAAGGCTCGGAGATTGTTGTGGAAGAAGACGTAGAAAGGATATAAGAGCTGGAAATAGTGATGGCTGCAAGGTAACCGTGTCTTCTGGCAATGCATAGGAACTCATGGTGGTCATAATAGCAAACACAAGATTGTGGGAGATCAAACCAGACAAAATCCTAACACAGAAGGGGTGGGCTATTTGGCAATTAATAATGGCTGGAAGAAGGATATTTTTCTTAAAGACTATGTAGTCCTTGGTAAGTCCATCACAATCCTTTGGAAGATGGTATATCTGAGAATATACAAATAACGCAAATGGGACTTTATAGGTGCTAAGCACACACACACAAATTATATATATATGGATAAAGAAGACACAATTTTGGGTGGATAGGGAAGGGTGGGTTGAATCTCAGAGGAGTTGGAGGAAGGCTGAGTATGATCAAAATACATCACATGAAATTCTCAAATAACTAATAAAACTTATTTATAAAAAAGATGGGAGAAGTGGCTTGGGGTGGTAGGAGAGAATTTTATGATCTCTGTATCCATAACCATTTCTACTTAAGTCTCATACTGGCGAAGTCAGCTGCTGAGGACCTGCACACTTACACTAAACTTCATTTACTTTAGGACTTGGGCATTCGGTATGTTGAGACAATGCCTATCTGCAGAATAGGATTTTCACAAATGTTAAAGAAACTGACACCCCAACTTCACTTTTCCTGATGAAAACGGATTTGTTCTAGAGACAGTGAGACCTCATGTAAATGCCTCTCAGACAAGTCCTGTCTTTAGAATTTTCTTTTATTTCTTTCTTTACGCAGGCCAGATAGTTTTATTCCACTTAACTTCCTTCATGTTCAGTGGTAGGCAACTGGCCAAAATAAGTTGGAGAAAGGCTACCAGTAACCACTAAATAAGAAAAGTAAAGCTGCAGAAGAGTCCAGTTTTAGTAATAATAACTTTCATTAAAAATTATACAGTCTCCCCCCTTCTCTCTTTCTCTCTTCGTGTGTGTGTGTGTGTGTGTGTGTGTGTGTGTTCACCTGTGCCTCATAGCCTGTATGTGGAGGTCAATTCTTTTGCAAGCACTCTTACTCTCTAAGCCATTTTGCTGGCCCAATAACCATTTTTATTTATTAATTTTAAGAAACATTTTAAAGATTTACTTATAATTTATGTGAGTGTTTTGCCCACTTAAATGTCTGTGTGCCACATCTATGGCTAGGTGTCCAAGGAGGCCAGAGAAGGGTATTTGATCCGTTGGATCTGGAGTTACAGATAGTTGTGAGCCACTATGTGAGTGGTGGTAATCAAACCTGGGTCCTCTGGAAGAGCAGCCAGTGCTCTTAGCTACTGAGCCATCTCTCCAGTCCCATAATAACCACTTTAAACTGAGTATCTACAATATGCAGCCATGATGCAGAAGACAGACTTAAAAGGCTTCATCTGTCCTGAGTGTCACTGATTAAAAAAAAAAAACTAAGACTCAAATCCACGAATTAACTTGCCTAAGATTTTGAACTTCTAAGCTGTAGATTGAGATTTACTTATGCCAGATCTCCCATCTCATAGGAGCACGTCTGTTCTACCAAAACTGCAAGGCTTCTCCATTCTCTTCATTTTCCAGATTTTTAACGCATAAAATTGGCATCAGTATTTCAAATACAACGGAACTCTTAAAAATGCACTTTTAATTAAAATTCAAAGTGAGTGTAGTTCTCCGCAACTGGAGTGAATTGTATTGAATCAAGAGCCTGGAGTGTATGTGTTTGTGTGTGTGTCTTCTTGGTGTGGGCATGTCCAATGTTAGCAATAATTAACCTTTTCTATACGGCCTGAGAAAAAGACTTCAGGATCCATATCCAGTTTCTTCTCAGACCTTAATGTAAAGTCCAGATAATGCTGTTGTGGGTGCCACAGAAGTGGGAGATGCAGGGAAAACAAAAGACAAATAAACTGGGAAACAGCTTGGGAACCTAGGTTAGGTCCAATGGATGATGCCCACTAGTGGGCACCAGGCCAGATGCTGGATGGTTCTGTTTTGGACACTTACCTCAAAAAACTGGCTCAGAAGTGAGGTGGAAGACCCGAATTTCTAGATGAGTTCCAAACACCAGATTTTAAAGTTTTGGCTCAAGAGAACTTTCTGATTCCTCATTACTATCAGTATGGAATTTGAGAAAGATATGTCATGGCAGAGTTCCAAAATGACCAGGGAACAACCAGCCGAAAACTCTGGGTAGATGCGTTTGCCCCAAGATAGATTCCCAGAAATCAGTCATGAGTGTCTTCATGGGAACTACAGCAAAGCATGTGTGTGTGTGTGTGTGTGTGTGTGTGTGTGTGTGAAGTGTGTGCTTGTTAGGATACTGCCCCCCCAAAGCAGAAAAAAGACTTGAACATTTGGATAATGCTGGCCCTGTCTGTACATTCTTTGAATCACTTCACATGTGTTTGCTTTCAAGCAGACCAGACCTTGTAAATCTTGGCATAATCTGTCAGTGCAAGGAGAAATGTGCTGTCCTGTGTGTGGCTGTGTAATAAAGATGAAATGGTGCGGATGAAGTGTGAGGTCTCCTCAATTACCTGTCCTGGAGACAATAACCTCCCCAACACATCGAAACTGTGAAAAATGTTATTGCTGACACAAAGGGATTAATAGTTCCCACTGCATCAATTCACTGGGCCACCCCATAACACGCTCTAGCCGTAGAGCAATGCAGCTCCAGCATGGCTCCCCTGGAGCAAGACCACTGGGATCCAATCTTCCTTCCTTCCTTCCTTCCTTCCTTCCTTCCTTCCTTCCTTCCTTCCTTCCTTTCTTCTTTCATTCCTTCCTTCTTTAACGGACAGAGCAGCTAACTGGTACTGTGTCAGACGGAACATTCCCAGAGGATTTGCAGAGGGTTTCTCAGGTGAGAAAAGCCTGGGAGTGTAAATGAGGGAGTGATTTAAACCATGTGCAGGTTTGGCTTCTTGTCCAAAACTACAGGAAGGCTTCGTTATATCACGGTTGCTTATTCCACAGACTCGGGCAGTGTGCTTGAGTTAAACCAGCTCCCCAGACAAAGAACAACTGCATCCAGTTACAGTCTGATATGGCATGGTTAGAATGCAATATAAAAACGATTCAACATTCCATTCCCCTATCAGTTTGGCAGAGATCAAAAACGTTGACAATACCCAGTGTTGGCAAGAATGGAAGAATTTGGCGTTCCCTTTTATTGTGGTTGGAATGTAATCTCCCATGACTCTTTTGGTAGGTGGAGTGTCAATGCATTTAAGATAATCTCTAAATCTCTTGTTCCAACATTCTACTCACAAAGATTTATCACAGAGAAAACCTGTTCAGAGATCCAAGACGAACAAAGGGGACTCATCAGGTCGTTAGCATGAAGGCAAGAACGTAAACACTGTTCAACAACATGTATTTTGTTAGCTGAATTAACTAACGGCAAATAACCATCATCAAGTATCTTGCAATTGAAAGTTTTGTACATATTTATAATATGTACATATGAGAAAATATCCACACTATAACTATTTCTGAAGAATAGTATAGAAAAAGAATAGAGGATGATTTATCATGATGTTTAGTGTGATGTGTGCACAGTGTACATAGAACACAAAACTAGCCCTTTTTGGACAGTAATGAATTGGGACTAATGCTCTTCCTTATTTCTACTTTTCATATTTTGATTTTTTTAAATGTATTTACTATTGTTTTTCATATCCGAAAAAAAAAAACAGTCAAATAAAGTCAAGAGAGGTGATTTTCCACTCTTCTAGCAACTGTACTAAAATGACCCACTGAGCAGATGAAAGTCTTTGTATTTTCCATAAGACACCAACACGAGCACATGCGTGCAGAGGAAGAGGGGAAGCTTTGGGTCTGTGGCCTACTGATGTTTGCTGCATTAGCTGCTTCAAAAAAAAAGAGCAGTCAATAACCTTGCACTAATAGCCCGTTAATCACCGTCCTGGACTTTAAGATCACTTATATGAAATGATCGTGGGACAGTAATAGCCCTGCTCTTCCACCGGCTTTTCTTTCCGAGGGCTTTATTAACATGACCTCACTCAATGTGCGGCAAGCCAAGGAGCACTGGCTGCCAGTGATTATTTTGCATTTTAAAACACAAACATGTGCCTGAGAGAGGGCCCAACTTCAGCCCGGGCCTCGAAGCCGTATAACAGAAGCAGTTAAATAAAAGTATCTGTCTTCACTCTCACCACCGTTAAGGGTCGATAATGTCTCTTTGTTCATTCTCTGATCAGAAAACGAAATGCGTACGTGTTTACTCAAGCACGTGCAGGTATATGTTTGTATGTGAGCATAGGTGCAGACGCACATTGTGTGTGTGTGTGTGTGCATGTGTGTGTGCGTGTGTGTGTGTGCATGTGTGTGTGCATGTGTGTGTGCATGTAGATGCCAGAGGAGAACTTCAGGTATTATTCCTCAGGCATCTTGGTTTGAGACAAGATCTCTCATTGGCTTGGAGTTCACCATGAAGGGTAGACAAATTAGTCAGTGCTCCGTAGACTTTCACCTGCCTCTGTCTCCCCAGTGCTAGAATTATAATTACATAACATGTGCTTACCCTCCACTGACTTTGTGTGGATGTGAAGGTACTTGAACACAGCATGTGTATGTGTGTATGTGTAAGTAGATCAGAATATAATCTTGGGCATCTTTCCGCATTTTTTTTATTTTAGAGATAGGATCTCTCATTGGCCTGGAGTTAACCAAGAAGGCTGGGCTAGGTGCCAGTGAGCCCCAGGGATCCACCTGTCTCTACTTCTCCAATGGAGGGATTACCATCCTGAGCCACCATGCCCTGTTTACTTAATGTGGATTGTGAAGATATTTGGAAAGCAAGCATTTAACCAAGTAAACCCATCTCTCCAGCATGGACGTGAAGTTTCAGGAATCTCACATTTGGTTCCATTTTTTAATGTTACGCCATACAACCAGCAATTAGTTTCAAATCCGTTTCTTTCCCCCTCTTCCTCAATACTGACATCTGAGTACAGGATTCAGGCAGGTCTCACTAAGTCTGCAGGATCCCTTTGGTATTCTGGATACAGTGTCTGAAAGTAGACAAAGGCAGCCGGTGGTGCAATGGGGAGTACCCAAAAGCCTGCTTTGGTTAAAAACTAGGAAAAAAGAGAGGCAAGTGCAGTCAACCAACATCAAGTGGCAAGGACTAAAGGAAGGAAGGAACATCTAAAGTGCTTTTCTGATGTTAAGCCCACGGCGCGAAAGGCTCACGGTCCTTTAGCCATTCTGGGTAACAAGGTGGATGGAAAAGGTCAGCAGATGTTCCCGGTCTTAGAGGAAGAAACTCGGAAATGAAGCACTCAGGGATTTTCCTTCTCTTTTGAGACATCCAAATAGGATATTACACTGAAAGAACAACAAACAGCCCCTTTCCCTGCAAGGAAATGCAGCCATAAGCCAAGCCCTCTTTAAATCCCAGGGGAGCCTGCTCCACCCCACTGAGCATGCTCTATGCCTCTCCTGCAGAAGGTTGCCAGGGACAGTTCTTCGCATGCGAGCGCACAACGTGTCCTGTAGGCCAGATATAAACACAGAGCACGAGGGTTGACGTGGACATGCTGGGCCCTGACCCGTAAAAGAGGATGGCTTTCTACATGGAAGAGTCACCAGAGCGAGCACATGGAGTTCCCTGATGCCGTTAACTGACAACTTCTTGTGATGCTTCCCCATTGTGCTTTTCTGGTTCTTCTGTTTATTGAATCTATTAAAATAGGAGAGTAGAAAATAAACAAGGCATGTGGGAGGATGTGCTTTCTCCACATATTTTCTGGACCACGGAGAAAGAAATAACGTCTCATTTTGTGTATGTGTAAAAGAATAGATGCTTGTGTTTTGATGGACATTTTGGCAATACATTGTAGTTACTTTGACTTCTTATTTACCTTATTTTTGGTACAAGATTTTTGTTGCTAAGCTATTTCTCCAGTTTTGTGTTTCTGAAATTGATGTGCAAGAGAGTAGTTGTAAATATTCAAATACACTTAGAAACAACCATAGACTCGGTTTTTTCCCGCCAGTCATCTTCTTGGGTCCTTTATCCTTCCTAAAGGTACAGATGGAATTGGTCTAACGGAACAAAGTGAGTAGAAATCAGTTCAAGTCTGAGGTGGCTTTAAGCCAGTCCTGCTTCATGCTCCCAGGCTGCCGCCAGCAGAGGCGGCTCATTTTGTAGTTTGTTTTAGGGAATGCATTCACAGTCTAGAAATCTATAGAAGTCCCTCTCTCATAAGAACGGGCAGCTTGGGTTGGGGTGTACCTCAGCGGCAGGATGATTGCCTAACTTGTATGAAATGCCAAACTTAATTCCTTAATATGATCAACAAATAAGTTCAGTGCCGGCAGTGTATACAGTGCAATGCATACATGCTAACACTACAAGAGTGAGATGTTTTTACATATCTTTCTTCCCCACAGGTTCAGTTGGATGGCAACAGCAAGCTGCTCCGCCTCTGGCTGGCCTCTGCCACTTCACACACAGCAGGAGTGCAACACTATTGCTTATTTGCATATGTCTACCTCTTAATTCTAGTCCTGAGCAGTCTCTAAGAAATCAGTCTCCCAAGTATTGACCCTCTAGATGAAGAGCTACAGGCTGTGTTGCTAGGAGAGAGAGAATCGATCTTCTCCAGGATGAGCACCCTAATAGGTCAGTCCAATCCCATGTATATCTAAACAATACTAAATGGACTCAATGGGCTGTGTATGTATGTATGCATGCATGTATGTACATATGTATATATTTACGTGTATATGTAGATGAATCTACATCTAGATGTAGATATAGATAAGATACACATATAGATGATACATGGATATAAGTGATACAGATAGTTTGTGTGTACGTGTGTTTGTGTGTATGAGTGTGTAGCAATAATAATTAAAGGAGAAGTCATGAATTTGAGAGGGAGTGGGAGGACCTAGGAGGCATTGAAATAAGGAGGGAGAGAGGTGGAAATAATGCAAATATACTACTTATATATGAAATTCTCAAAAAATGTAAAGTGTGGCCACATGATTCTTTGAAGTTTCTTGGTATCTTTTGCAATGATGTCTTCTTTTTCATCTAAAATTTTATTAATTTGGATCCTCTTTCTTTTGGTTGCTTTGGCTAAAGCTTTGTCATTTTGTTAATCTTTTCAATGAACCAACTCTTTGTTTCATTCTTTGTATTGATTTTTTTTATTTCTCTAGCATTAATTTAAATCTCTGCCTTTGAGTATGTCTTCCCATCTATTACTTGGGAAAGTGTTGCTTGTTCTTGTTTTTCTGACTTTAATGTGCATCATTAAATTACTAATTTGAGATCTTTGGACTTTTTTGATGTAGGAACTTAATGCTATAAAATTTCCTCATGGAATTTTCATTTATTGTGTCCCATAATTTTGGTATGTTGTGTTTTCATTTTCACATAAGTATAGGACTTCTTAAATTTCCTTTTAAAGAGCTTCCTTAACTCATATCTCCTTCAGTAGTGGCCATGTAGTTCCCACAACTTTGCACATTTTAAGTAGTGTCTTTGCTGCTGATGTCCAGCTTTATTCCATTGTGGTCAAATAGAATGCATGAGGTTATTTCAATTTTCCTATATTCATTTAGACTTTTCTGTGTCCTGATATGTGGTCAGTTTTGGAGAAAGTTCCATGGGCTATTATAAAGAATACGTATTCCCTTAGTGTTTGGGTGGGATATTCTGTAAGTCAATTTGATTTATGATGTCGTTTAACTTCAGAGTTTTTGTAGCTAGTTTATTTTTTTTGTTTGTAGTTTTTCTTTCTTGAAGACCCATCTATTGGTAAGAGTTGGGTATTGAAATCATCGATAAAACTGTGTTGACCAATCTGTGGTTTGATATTTGTCTTCCTATGAAATTTGTGCACCTGAATTTGGCGTAGATATGTTAAGGATGGTAACATCCCAGTCTTTCATGACTAGTTTTGGGTTTGAAGTTTATTTTATCATATATTTACGTGAAGAAGCGGCCTGAAACATGAGAAAAAGTCTTGACCAGCTTTACATTTGACAGAACATTAGCATCTAAAACATATAAAAATATATAAAACTAAGAAGAAGCTAGACACCATCAAAACAAACAACCCAACCAAAAATGGGAAATGAAATTAAACAGAGAATTCTCAAAAGATGAAATACAAATGGCTGGGAAACACTGAAAAGTTCAACATTCTCATCCTTCTGAGAAATGCGATTGAAAACTATGCTGAGCTTTCCCCTGACTCCGGTCAGATGGCCAAGATGACAAAAGTAAATGATGACAGCTATTGCTGGCGTGGACGCGGGGGAAGGGAAACACTTCTGTCCTGCTGATGGGAGCTTCTCCTGGAGCAGCTACTCCAGAAATCGGTGTGCAGGCTTCTCCAAACTCTAGATATGGATCCAGCGCAGGATCCAGCTGTAGTACTCTAGGGTTATAACCACACTACGCTAATCATACCGTGTGCCCGCTCAGCCATGTTCATTGTTGCCTTATTCGTAATAGCCAGGAAATGGGGACAGCCTAGACACCCCAACCAATCAGTGGATAATAAGAATATGATATTTAAACAAGGGAATATTTAGCTATTAAAAAGATATTATTTTTTTTTAGATAAATGGATTAAGCTGGAACCAGCTACTCTGAATAAAGCTTACCAGATCTAGAAAGGCAAATGTTACATATTTCCTCTCATTGTGGATGTTCGTATTTCATTTGGAAAACCAGTATAAGTGGGAAAATTAGGAAGGGGCTGTGGGGGGAGGAGCGGTCTTCCAAGGGAATGGATATGGAACACAGTTGGTATAAAGGCTTAAATGGGAATAATGGAAGAGGACATGTAGACCAGGCTAGCCTGAAACCCAGAGAGCTTCCTGCCGCTGCCTCCAGAATGCTAGGATAGGGAACACACTGTAGAAATCAGATGCAATAATGCAGAGCTTTGTTCAAATGCTTCTGTAAAGCAGGAACTCAAGCCTCCTGCAGAATGCTTAAGGGTGCCTGGCTTACCTCCTCTCCTCCACAGGCTGACATGGTTTTCAATGGCACAGTGAAGGATGGATATTTAGTTTGTTAACATGATTTCTTGTTGCTTAGATTTGTCCATCATTGTGGCCATTTTCAGTTTGTTATAATTTGAATCTGAACTGTCCCTCAGAGGATCAAGTGTTGTCCATTTATTTCTCAGCTGATAGTTACTCTGAAAGTCTTTGAAATCTTTACACGGGGGCTTCTGGCTGAGAGAAGGGATGGGGGGGGGCTTTGAATGTTCTAACAATTATAGCTTCTGTAGGCTAACTAATACAGAAAATTGGGTATAGATGGAAAGGAATCTAAGTCAGAATACTACAGGGACACCTACACATCCATGGTTAGTGCAGTCCTATTCATAATAGCCAATTTGCAGAGTCTGTCTAGGTGTCAGTGGGTGAATAGATAAAATGTGGTCCATATACTCAAACAGTTTTATTCTGATAAAGAGGAGTGAAAGTATATCACTGGAAAGAAATGGTTGCAACTGGAGTGCTTCATAGTGAGTGAAAAAACCCAAACTCAGAAAACAAATACAGTTTGCCCTTATAGGTGGAGCCTAGATTTTATAATGTGCACACACATGCCCATGTGCACGTGCACATATACACACATGCATATGTATGTGTGTGTGCACACACATATGAGAAGGAAGTAAGCTAGTGAGAAAGGGAGAGGAGAAGAGGAAAAGAGAAGGTACATAGGGTAAAAATGTTCAATTGTATGCGATACATTCTAATGGAAACATCTATGAAATACATCATTATGTACAGGAAATACATGTCGATGTACAAAAGAAAATGAAAGAAAGAAGAAAATAAGAAAAAGTGAGATATAAAGAAAGAAAGAAAAAAGGAAAGAAAGGAAGAAACAAAGGAAGGAAGGAAGAAAGGAAGGAGGGAGGGAGGGAGGGAGGGAATGAAGGAAGACAAAAAGATAAAGAAAAAGTTAGTACTAGAGAAACAGGAAATGAGGTTATTGCTATTCCTGATATATGATCATGTAGTTCTTAGGCCTTAGGAACTGGTTTGCAGAAGAGTTTGGAGATGCAGACCAGAGTCCTGGTAATCTGAGCAAGGCAGAATGAAAAAGAAATGAACTAATCAACATGGTAAATGTTAGAAGAGCATAGAATTTGGCTATGGAATGATCATTGTTGACTTTAGCTGTTGTTGCCAGGTTTATCGTAAGAACTGGGAGTAAAATGCAGAGCAGACTGATGTGGAATACACCATTTGGACAGTAAAGGAATGCATTAAAGCTGCGAATAAAGCAAAGGCAGACAAAGGGGTTGTAGTTTTTAAGATTAGTGCCATTAATATATGCTGTACACTCTATGCAGGGACAAGAGATGGTGGAGGAGAGAGAGAGAGAGAGAGAGAGAGAGAGAGAGAGAGAGAGAGAGAGAGAGAGAGAGACCAATGATCAAAGGCCCTAGGAACTTTTTAATGTAAATTCATTGAAATATTTTGATTTGAAAGGAGAGAGTATCTAAGGTGTTATGGAAAAGGAGAACACAGAGAAATGCTTTGCGGGGATAGCATTGAGACATCATGGGACACAGATTTCTTTAACTGTGAGGCAAAGGGTCCTAGCTTCTTCTCCAGCTCATAAAACACATGGGTCATTCACATGGGGATGATTTTTCAGGCATGCAGAATGCCAAAGGGTCATGAAGGCTACCGCCAAGATTTTTGAGAAACACCTGGGAGGCCAGGCAATGTGTCTCAGGGCTGGTTCCCTGTAGGGAATCCTTCAACAGGTATTCATGATGCCATGAGAGTGAAGCCCACGTTGCGATGGGGGACCGAGGATAATGGATGTGCCAGGAACATAGGATGTCTGCCAAGAAAAGTTGCAGGCAGCCTGTGGATATTGCCGATAAGGGACAGGGAGTGGCGAATGTACTACAGACTACAAGACTCCTGAGGAAGGGTTTGCCATGTGTTTTGAAACCTGCACTTGATACTACATGGACTGGGTAGCGGACACGAAGCTGTGTGATTCAGTGCCTTCTCTGATAGATTTTGTTGGCTTGCTGTCTTCCCTTGCCATCTTTCCGAGCCCCATTTTTAGAATGACAATGCTTTTTGTTTTCCTGTGACATTTTATAATGGAAACATAAAACTTTCTTTTTGAAAGAAAGTACTAAAAGGCACTAAGAGTTTTCCCTAGTGTCTCAGAAGCGACTTTGAAATCTGGACTTCTGCTCTGTGTCGGCGTCATCAAAACTACAGTGGCTCTTCAAGTTGGACGGGATTCTTGTTATTTTATGGGATAGCCATGAACCTTGGAAGGAAAACAGTCAAATGTTAAAGTTGGAGTTCAAACTATTCCTCAAAGGCTCTAGTCTTTCACTGTGCTTTCTCTATAGGTTGGTGGCGCTGCTTTGGAAATGTCTGGAACAGTTAGGAGATGGAGCCCAGCTGATGGAAGTGCCTTTCAAGGGTATGCCTCAGGTCCTGGTTTGAGCTTTCTATAGGCCATGGTGTGTATGGCCTCTGCCACCGGCTCTGCCTTGCCTTCTCTGCCATGATGAACTCAGACCCTCTGAAACCGGAAGCCAAAATAAACCTTGCTCTCTTGTTTATGCCATATATATCGATGACAATATCACAAAGGCAACCAATACACTGCTCCAGGGCAAATGAGGACCCAGATATTAGAATCTATCAAGACTTTTCTCTCTGTATTTTTCTGGTTGGAACTGTCGCTCCCAAGAATAATGATGCCTAGGATAACAAATGGCTCAGGGGAGATTGAGGAGACATGCTATTTATAAATCTGAAGGTTACAGGAGGTTTAATCTCAGTCAAATTCAGACCCAGCGGGAGCTGTGGGGCGAGATAGTTTTCTCTTATTGTGACAGTCTTGATGTGTCCTAACAGGCTTCTGGTTCTAGCTGCCTTAATGGAAGCAGACTACCCCTCCAAGTTAGTTTCAAAACCCTTCCAAGCACTGACATTTCTGGCTCATTCATTTGCTCTTTGGCCTTTGCCTGTCTGCATTGAGACTGCAGTTGAAATGCCAGGCAAAACAGAAGAGTAATCTTTTCAGCTTGGGGATGACTCAGCTGGGTCAGCGTACCTCCACTGAAAGAGGAGCAAGACATTTTTCCTCCTTTGTTTCCTAGGGGAATGGATTTTTCTCGGCATGTTTTTCCACTTCTTGGCACTTCTTACTCTTTAAGTAGATGCTGCACAGAGCAAGGGTGTGAAGAAAGCCTTGCACAGTCTCATACTTGGATGGCTTTGGGAGTTGATGAAGCAGCTTCAGCAGCATCAAGGCTGTAAAAGAATGCAGCCTGGATCGCGATCCCTTTAAAACGTCCTGCTGTGTCACACCCTCAGGTAGAGGGAGAAATGCTTCTGAGGCCAAGCTGGTAGGAATAGTTTACTTTTGAAATGATAAATCTCCATTTGCTCCTCTTTCGTGTTCACTTATGGACAGAGTGTCAGAAAAAAAGAGAAAGAAACACATTTTGAACTCTAATTGTGTTTATGTTATTAAGCAGAATGTCCATGAGTGTTATAGTTTCACACAAAAAAAATCTTGTCCTGAAACAAACTGTACCCAGAAGCTTGGTCTATAAAGCAAGTAAAAATAAAGGTGCTTAGAACGAATCAGATTTTGGGGTTCAGAAAATTTCATATAACTCCACGGGTCTTTCGGGACTCTCCCAGGGCTCAGAAGAGCTCAGTCTAGGAACATTCATTTCTTCCAAGATCTTCTTTTCAGAGATCTGGTGAACTTGGTGGGTTTTATTTGAAAACACCCTGTGAATTCGGAGGGTTAGATCTCAGCTCTCACTCTGGTCTTTCTTTCTACTATGTCCCACTGGTCCTGATCAGCCTCAGGAAGTTTGCAGGTCTAAGAGTTGTTTGCATATGAAAATAATTTTTTCCATTTTGTTTTGCAAAAGAAACCAAACTATACTTGTTGCCTGGTATCAATCTGTTTGGAAAAAAAATCTCCTTTAAGCAGCACTGCTTTGCATAACTCAGTCATCTGCAAACACATGAATAAGTATCATTCTGCTCTTGACTCTGCATGGAGCCTGCAGCATGTCAAGCATGTCTAGCTGCAGGCCAGCTTTCTCTTCTTTTTCTGGTGTTCACCTAGCCTGTGTTCCACTCTTTGAAAACACCTTCGTCTTCTCCCCCTCCCCGAACCCCGAGAGGAGATCCAGTTTATCTACCTTGGTGATCCACGCACATGAAATGAATAAAGTTTTTAGTGCATTCTTCTTCAGGGAAAATAGACTTTTTCTAAGTATCTGCAAATGAAGGGGGCGTATTAACGATTTCAATTTCAGCCACTATGGAAGCAATGAGGAGCAAGAGTACTTTTTAATGTTTTAAAATTTACTTATTTGTGGCGGTGGTGGAGGGAGTGTGCATGTACCACTGTATGCATGTGCAGTGTGCATGCACCACTGTATGCATGTGGCGCTCAGAGAACAACTTGTGAGAGTCAATTGTCTTCCTCTGCCATGTGGGTTCTGGGGATTGAACTCAAGTTCTCATATCTACAAAGCTATCTAGCTGGCCCATGGTGACAGTTTTAATTATCATTCGTTACCTTTTTCTTATATGAAATAGCTTTTATTTTAAACAAGCAAACTTTAACCCTAGCAGAATTTTATACTTATAGAAAAACACAAATGTAGCAGAATATCATCCATATATCCCACACCCAGTTTCTTTCACTACTGAAACCTCCCGCATTCGGTGCAGGAACAGAGAGACCCACTAATGTAAAACTGCATAATGAATGAACGAATTTTAATAGACGTTAAAGTCAAATTGACTATTTATTCAGGTTTCATTAGTTGTACACAATGTCACTTTTTCCCTCTGGAGTAAGTGTAAGCATACCGTACTATAAGCCTAAATAAACAGAATTAAATGTAATTTCAAAATCTCACCTAGAATATCAGTTCTGTTGGTCATCCTCTTTCTTTAGGTTTTTAACATGCTTTTCACATTCATCAATATATTCTGAATGATAAGTCTAGGAAGCAACTGGTACTAATATGTGATGCTTGTGGGATTTCATTGGGTAATTATATCAAAACAATGATATCTCATGAGTGATGGAAAATATCGGGGATTATTAGCCTCCATAGGCTCATAAACCAATTATCTTCTCTCTCTGTCTCTCCCTGCTTCTTCTTCCTACCTTTTCGCTCTTGACCTCCTTCCCTCCTTCAGTTTCTCCCAACTTTCTTAGGCTCTAGAAATCCAGACATTTGAATGAACTCTATTCATGGTGTGTCCGTGAGGGTACTTCTGGGTGAACGGAGCACTTCAGACAGGAATCAAGTAAACTGTCCTCTTAAAAGGCTGTCTACTGAAAACCTTAACAGAAGAGCAATAATTTATTGTTTGGCATTTAAAAATTTTATTATTATAAATGCTCTGACACATATTTCTATAGTTATACATAATTGCTACTTGTAGTGAATTATTAGCAATGAATGCACACAAGCTCGAGACTTTGGAGAATGAGAATTTGGGAAAATTCTGATTCCTACCAGATGGTTGAACAACTTAACTATTGTAGGTATAGCTTCTGAATTTTAGATAGAGGCTAGAAACATATAAAAGTATCAGATTATATGTGTAATATCTGGTTTCTCTAGAGAAAGGAAAACAATTAGGGGTGTGTGTGTGTGTGTGTGTGTGTGTGTGTGTGTGTGTGTGTGAAGTGCGCCCTTATAAAGAAGGGGGAGACAGAGAAAGGGAGAAACACAGAGTTATCCTAAAGAACTGGGTCATGTGATTGTGGAGGTCAATACCACCTGACCTGCAGCTGGCTAACTGGTAACCCAGGAAAACTAACGCTTTAGTCCCCGCCCATGTCTGAACACTGGGAACGAAAAAACGGCTCGCCTACAGGCCAGTCTAAACCCACAGAGCTAGCCATTCACAAAGAGCTTGTGTTTCCAGTTAAGTTCAAAGAACAAAGACTGAGGTGAGAGCAGGCAGACAGGCAGGAGGGGCTCCATCGTCGTCTTCCATGTATGTCTTCTGTGGATTGGCTGCGGCCGCCCTATACAGAAAACAGGCAAGCTGCTCTGTTCAGCTCCTTGACTAGAGAGAGTGTTCATCTTGCTCTGAGTGAGACTGACTCAGAAACATTCTCACAAACACGCTGCTAATAATGTTTGGCCACTGTCTGGGATTCCACAGGCCAGGAAAATTGCCCTGTAAAAGCAGCTATCGGAGTATTTAAATAGTTCAGCAACAAGTAAGCACCACTCCAGAATGTCCCCATGAAGTGAGTGCTGGGAATTTAATGGTGAAACTTAACTGAGGGACTGCCAGGAATAGTCCTTTCCGTTATTTAAAAATTGCAGCACTTGAATGGAAAACATGGATAACCTGAAGTACACGGTCCCAGCCACACAGGTACGCTTAATACTTCATTTTGAAATGCCATGACACACAGCACAAGTATAAACTTCCTACTTTACCAGGGCTCGCTTTCTTTCTGCCTACACCCTATATCATCAAGGGAACAGCCCTTAGCCATGATGCAGACTCTGTGTTCTACTTGTCCTGTGGCCTGGAATCAGTTTGACTGCTTGCCGGAAGCTCCTTCTCTTCCCGGAGTCTCACACTGATCACCTGTCACATGGAAGTGAACTGTGATCCCTTGGAGCTCTTCACAGCCACATTCCCATGTTCTATGCAAACAACATGCCCTTAAACTTGCCATAAACAAAGAATATGCAGCCCGAGGAAGGTCAGTGTTGTACTTAGAAGCAGACTTCCCAGATCTAGGCAGTAGTATGAGCAGGCGGAGAGAGAAGCCCTGCTAAGGCAGAGTTCCAAAGCAACTACATTCTCTCTTGCAAACCAATCATCAGAGGAAGAGTAAATGAAAAGACAAATGTTCATTTGCTGAAAGATGTCTTCTACGGACACCAGCCCTGCACACTTCTGAGAATGTTGAGTACACATTAAGTTAGGGTCTTTTTCTAGAGTTTGCATACTTCGGAATCAGGAAGGAGTATTTTTGGAAAGATATTTTCCTTCTGTTAGAAATGGCTGTGCCCCGCTAATAATGTGTCCCAAACTTTTGTCTCAGTATCTCCCCTCTAAAGGACATGGTGAGTGTCGGTGCTAATGGTTGTTGGTGGGAGAAGTGGGCCATCATTAAGATTAAGGATCCAAAGTCCTCCAAAGCAAGAGGTCAGCAGGAGACTTATAGATAAGGATGCCAGGAAGACCCAGATGAAAGAGTCTTGAAAGGAGCCTCCTCCTGGGAGAAATCCATCAGCGATTTCCTGATTTCCTTGAGCGTTTCTCTCAGCCTTTCAATTTGCCCTCATTACTCAGCTAATCCTCACGGAGGGCTTTCCTGTGAGGAGAGTCAATGTCAACACCCGTTTGCACAAGAAGTTAACTCCGACTTAGGAAACAGCCAAGGGAGAAGGACAGGCCAAGCATTAACTGTTATCCCCGTGCATTCTGGGAAGCAGAGCATCTCAGCTTGTGCTAGATACAGTCTCCTTGGGCGTGAGGCTTGTCTTTCCTTAAATGACTAATATGTGAACTGTCCTTTGCTTCATGAGAGTTGAGCAGAGTGGCCTCTTTGTAGGGAAACTCCCCTATCTTTGCATCCACTTTCCAGCAACTTAGGGGATTCTCCCTCCTGCACTGGCAGCTTGAACATGTGAGCTAATTTAAAGTGATGAGCTCAGGGGGGACCTAAGAGCTTTTCCTACCTCTTCCTCACACATCCCATCACTGCAGTTCCCATATGCTAAGACACAACAGTGATCCTACTCTATAGTAGTAAGTTTATCTTGTCTCTCAGTTCCAAGCTATTCTTGAACCTCTGGACTGGACTCCATTTCTCAGCTACATGATGCGCCCTCCCTCCACTGGGCTTCAAGAAAAAAAAAAGGGCAAGAGAGGACAAGGGGCTCAGTGCATGACCACCAGGAGAAGAGCTCAGCGAGAGGTGCCCTTCCCCCTTCACCCTGTCAGACGAATCGTCATTTTTCTGTCATTAAAGGACAGCTCATCATCTTTTCATAGATCCCTGTTGCCACTGCCTACCCCAAACATTCTCAGTGACCACACAGACACTCGTGTCAGAAATGACGTAAGCTTCGGGTGTGCGGTAGAGAAGCAAGCGAAGGCTCTGGAGCATAGAGCGCTCTCCGTGGTAATAAATTAGCTCTGAAACGCTGTGTTCTCAGGTGTACGAGAAAATGCTCCAGACGTTGCAATAACTCACAGGTTTAAATCCAGTGACCTCTCAGATGTCCTCCGTTCCGAACTGTTCGGCAATGGAGCAGACATACCGCTGTGCCTCCTCTAGCAGGGGGCTGACACCCTCTGGGCAGATGGCTCTTTCTTCTGGGTGGTATTGTCCAGGGCTTTTCATTCACTGTGCCCAGTGTGTAGAGGGACATACATACTTCAGGGTTGCTCTCGGGGCTAGGGCTAGAAATGCCTTGTGCTCTGGAAGAGAGTGTATGTGGTAGCAGTCAGAGATGGAGAGACACAAGAAAGAGGAAGCAAGAGAAGAGGTACTCTTATTCTCGTTCTGAAGAGTACAGAGTGGGTAACTGTGAAAGGAGTCAGCCGTGGGTGTTAACCAGACACAAAAAAGTCTGGTTAACAGACTTTCTGCACTCTTTTTATTACATTTAGCCTTCGAGCCCTCTACTAAAGTGTGTGCCCCTTTAATGCTAAGGGGCAACATCTTAGATTTAAGTATCGACTCATCCAGTACACTCAATAGTTATATATTCCAAAGAATCAATTAATTGTTGTCCAAAACAAATTCAGCAGGCACGATTAAGCCAAACTCAGCTATAAAAATTGAACTCCTAACACTCAGCTGAGAGAGAACTTCAAGTTGCTTCTTGAGAGTTATGGATTGCTTTTCAGACCATTGATGACTCTAATGGATGTTTTGAAGTTTATGTGGCGCTTCTCTGTCCATTACCTCGGTTAACAAATTGGCGCATCTCAATTTGTTGAAGAGTGAGGATATTGTGCTCTCTGTGTTGTAGGTGGGGAAAGAGAGATCCAGTGCAGCTTGCCTGAGGTGGTGCTCAACCAGACGAGAATGCAGGGCTGAAGGCAAATCCTACGCTCCTTCCATGGTACAGAAGCATCTTTGCATTTGGGAAATTGAGTTCCTACTAAACTCTAATTCTCTCAACAATGCCTCTTTGATTGCCTCTGATCCCTTACCATGATAACTTGGGGCTGGTCACTTGGTGCTAAAGTTTCTTTATATCTTGTGCTAGTATTCGCATACTTAAGAAATATTAAGTTTGACTATTTAGTTATTAGCAAGTCAATTTTCTAATCCCTAATAGATATCAAAGTTGAAGGCAATCTTTGCTTTAAAAATGTACCTAAGGCTAGGCATGCTAGTAGGCATCTGCTGTCTCAGTTCTTTGGGAGGTTGAAGCAGAAGGATGATTTGAACCCAGGAGTTTGAGGGCATCCTGAGCAATATAATGGGAGCCATGTCTTCAAATGAATGAACAATAGTATAAAAGCACAAAATAGAAGGATGATATACGTGAATATATACACATTTATAGTAGTATAATAAGAATAAACTCAGAGAAGAGACATCAAACAGGCTTCTCCAAAGCAACTTACCTTGTCTATAAAGGCACTGGGCTATATTTGCAACTATAAATAGTGTAAATACTTTCACTAGGTAAGAGTAAAGACTGACACATGAAGCCCAGGACATGCATTAGGGCTCACATGGTTTCTGCCTATACCATACCATAATAATGACTTTGCATTAAGCACTTATTATATACCAGAGACTTTAGCATCACAAGATTTGACATCCTACTATAACTTCTGAGTAAGATAATTATTCCCATTTTAGAGATGATACATTCAGGAGATGCTTATATTTAGTCTTTGTCCCATGTTACACAGTTCAAACCCACATACTCTGGATTCTGAGTCTTTGCTCTTAAGAGCACCAGGTACATAATCCCGTTTAATCCTTGTATAAACCTTATGCAAGAGTCATTTTTATGTATTGAAGTTCAAACATGTTTATGTTCTTAACCAAGAAAAAACACAGAACCAGTAAGTTGTGGGACAGGGTTTCAAATCCTGAGCTGACTTCTCCAAATCCTGTGGTTTGGTATAAAACTATCGCATCTATTAACTTCCAGATTTTTCTTAGACAAGACCTGCGAGAATAACCTTTTTTCACTTAGAGACTAGATTCTCACATGGGAGTGCGTTTTAAAAAGCCTACTAATGAAGTGAGGTCATGAGTCAGTTTAGCCTAAGTGCCGTTAAGCAGAAACTTGTATGTATCAAACACAATCAGAAGGGGATTGCATAGATTATTGTGTAGTCCCCATCACTACAAAATGAAATTTGAAAATTGAACAGTAATAGCTTCATAAAGATTGCCTGGCTAATCTGAGGGTTGTCAAGAGACTGGACTCTAGAGGGGTTCCCGGGTTTCCAGGGAGACGCCCCCAGCTAGTTCCTTGGGCAGCTGAGGAGAGGGAGCCTGAAAAGGCCAGTTCCTATAGCCATACTGATGAATTTCTTGCCTATCACCATAGAAGCTTCACCTGGCGATAGATGAAGAAAATGATTGAGCCCCACATTGGAGCAACGGACTGAGCTCCCAAGGTCCTGATGAGGAGCAGAAGGAGGGAGAACATGAGAAAGAAAGTCAGGACCGTGAGGGGTGCGTTCACCCATGGAGACGGTGGGACAGAACTAACAGGAGATCACCAACTCCAGTTGGAATGGGACTGATGGAACATGAGACCAAACCGGACTCTCTGAATGTGGCCGACAGTGGAGGCTGACTGAGAAGTCAAGGACAAAGGCGCTGGGCTTTGATTCTTCTGCATGGGTGGGCTCTGTGGGAGCCTTCTCAGCCTGGTTGATCACTTCCTGGACCTGGGGGGAGTTGGGAGGACCTTGGTTTTATCATAGAGTAGGGAACCCTGATGGCTCCTTATCCTGGAGAGGGAGGGAAGGGGGCTATGGGTGGAGGGGAGGGGAAGGAGGAGGGGAGGAGATGGAAATTTTTAAATATAAAAAAAGTAAGCCATATTAAATTAAAAAAAGATTGCCTGGCTATCATAGAAAATAATTAAAGAGGAGATCTGGAATTCCAAACAAGCCTTTGTCGCTATGTAATGGTCTAAGTGGTAGCATTAGAGAAGTAATCAGCTGTGTAGCCAATAAAAGAGGGGAAAATGAGATAGAACTGAGCATCTGGGTTTAAATACTCCCAAAAAGGACATGTGTCTCCTCTCCATCAAAGCAGCTGAATTACTCATCTACTTATATAACAGACACACATCCTCCCCTCTGCAATGCAGAGACTTTAGCTGCTTGAAACAGTTACTGCTTTAATACTGAGCTTCATGGGTTGTTTCAGATAGGTTTGTGAGAATATAACGTAGGAACCCCCAAGACGGCTGACTCTACAAGGATTTGAATATGAAGAAGAGCGAGAAGTAAAATGTAGCACTGGGGGTGGGGAGCTCCCCATGGGACAGGGGGACTAAGGTTTCAAATGGCTTCTTTCTCTAAAGACCATGCAATGTGACCCAGGATAGACTAGAGGAAACAGGAATAGCCTCAATGTGGCTAGCTGGTGGGTTCAGAGTCTTTTGTAACTGTGACAGTTTCTCTAACTGTTCCTTTTCATAGTTAACAGAAAACAAAACCCTGAAGTGAAAACAGAGTATCTCTGCTCATCTTCCAGATAACCTAAGAGGGAAAGAGACTGGACAGGAAGTCAGTGAACTGCAGGAGAAGATAACTTATCACACAGAGTAGGTGGTAGAGGAATTAAATAGGAAAACTAACTTTTTAGATTAGACCAGGGAAGGAACGGACATGAGACAAAGATGCTGATGAACATCTGGAGACCAAACAGTTTCTGGGCCCTCATTCATTAATTTCCCTAACATAGGTCAACTAATATCTGAGGCAGGAGGATAAAGTGATGAGTGAGGTTATCATAGCTCATGCTACATTTTGGGATGTGGTTCATTCCCTAGAAGATCATGAACTGGACTTTTGGATCTTAGTGTGGTGGCATAAAAATGGTACCTTCAAGAGGACAAGCCTGGGGGGAAGGCATTGATGCTGGCCATACAGAGTTGGTTACAACTTGTAATAGAGTAGATTGTAAAAAAATAAAGAGTTAAAACTGGTTGGGTATGATGCCTCAAATCTTCAATCTCAGCACTTAGTAGGCAGACGCAGGCAGATCTCTGAGATGAAGGTCAGCCTGTTCTAGGTAGGGAATTCAAAACTAGATAGGGCTGTACAGTGAGACCCTGTCTCAACAATAAGTCAAAACCAAACCAAACCAACAAAAAGCACCACAAACAAAAACAAGCTGGTCTGGCTCCTCCCTACTCTGTCTTCTTGTCTGGTCTGAAATAGCCCTTGTACACATCCTGCTGCCAAGATGACATTTGCTGTGTGGCCTCACAGATGTGCCAAATTGTTGAATCTGGCTAGTCTTGAACTTTAAGAATCCATAACTTAATGAACCACTTTCCCTTGCATTTTGTTGTTGCAACAGAAGTATAACAATACAACCTGCATCTTCAGAGAGCATATCACCTAAGGACACAGGCCACTGAGGAGGCAGCTACACAGTAGATGGCTGATCCAAGGTTATCTCTTTGATTTGCATTAAGACCCCACCTGCCCCCATCACCGAGTTTTGACTTCTTGACTGTGGCTGCCAAGCAACTCCAGTGCCCACGGCATTTTCTGAGATGCCTGAGACAGCATCATGTACAGAACAATCTAGCGAGCCCCCTTTTAACTCTTTCTCCTCAGACACACAGATGACTAGGTTTCTAGCACCTCTGCTGACACAAAAAAACCTCCCATAACCATGCCAAGGTGTATTTGTTAAGTAAAAGGTAAGGTACACCGATCTGAATGAAAGGCATGTGGCTAGGGGCAGCGATGGGGGCAGAAGGATGCTATCTAAAGCCTACAGTTTTGTAATTGAATGACCTTTCACACAGTTGACATATCAGATATCCTGAATATCACATATTTGCATTACAATTCATAACTGTAGCAAAATTACAGTTATGAAGTAGCAACAATAAATTTTATGGCTGTGGGGTCACTACAATGTGAGGAACTGTATTAAAGATTGTAGGACTAGGAAGGTTAAGAACCATTGCTTCAAGGCCTACTTATTAACAAAACAATAGTCTACGAACTTAGATATATTAACAAGAAAGTCTCCCTATGGTTGGGTGTGGCCCATCTGAACAGTTTCTAATTTGAGGGCTCTGTTACCATGGAGATGCCTGCAGAGTGAGGAGGTGCAAAGAGGTAATGGCCACTCAATGCAACAGGCATTCTGCAAAATGGAGTGTAGGATACTATGTGTATTGAAAGACCGAAAGGCATTATCCTCCCTCACCTAGTGCTTACAATGCAGATGAGATGGAGAATTTGACATTTCTGGAGATAATATGAAAACCGACAATGGTTGCTACTCTATAACACCTGTTATGCAGTAATAAAAGCAATCGCAAGAGGGGCAACGCTCCATAAATATAGCCGCCTTCTTTTCATTTTAAGTGGCTAATAAAGCATCATTATTAGAGCAAGATTTAGAAAATAAGAAAGACTAAAGATGTAGAAAAGATGATTTCTACTCTAATATGTCTCTAAAACTCCCTCACATTCTGCAATTTCATCACAATATAAAAACAGAACACCTGCGAAACCTAAGGATTTATTATTTCAGCTTCATAACCAGACTTCAGACAAATGCAATAACTGTACTGAGAGGTAGAATCGCATGGACCACAAAGACAAGGATCTCAGCATGGCTGGAAAGCTGTGTGATTGATGCTTCTTCATACATACACATGTACATATACATATGTATCATGCACATATGATAAGTATACATATACATAAATATTTGGGTGAAAATGAAGCTAACATACTAACTAGACCTAAACTGATAGGTGGTGAAAGTATGGAAAACAATGGAACCCTTAGCCAAAAATGTCCTAAGAAGGTAGAGCCAGGAGGGAGTAAAACCTACATTAAGTGATGATTAATTCTACTTCAGTAACTCATTTACTTTTTTTTTCTTAGCTAAGAAAACCTCATTAGAGGGAAATCTACTATTGCCATTTTCCAAAATCAGGGTAGTTTCCTTACTGTATTCTATACACTTATCCTTACATTTGTGGGTAAGTATAACTCATAAAATCTCAAAAATATGGACTGCACGATGATCATATGAGACAGCATGCTAGCACAGATAGGGAAAACTTCACAAGATCCTCACATTTAGATGCAGAGCTACCGGCAATCAACAGTTGATAATGGACAGAGAATCAGGTTTCTCCAGGGGTGAGCCACCCGATAAACTTTCTATTCCAAGTGGTCAGCTCTAAACATACATACGTAAGAGCAACACAGTAATATCAAGTGACTTGGTAGGTCATATAATACAAATATATAACTATTATTGTGCTATGCATATGCATATATAAATACATATATGTATATACACATAATATGCATGTAGATAGAAATGCATCATGCATACACATATATTTTATATGTGCACATATAATATATGTGATATACATTATATAATAGACAACATACATTTTATATATATATATATGTCATGAGGTAATGAACTTGAGAGGGAGTGGGAACATAAAAATAACATAATATAGGACTCACATACAAAATCCTCAAAAAATTTTAAAAATCAAATGTAAACTGTAGGACAGTAAAGAATGCTTCTATCAGCCCACTCTTTCAAGAAGTGCTGACCAAAGAATTAAATAAGAGCTTAAAACTTGAAAACTAAAAGGAAAAGTGACTTTAGAACTGGATAACGGTGCAGTTTTCAAGGATTTTGAGGTAGGGAACTGAAGAGATGGCTCAGGGGTGAAAGGGACTCCTGATCTTTCAGATGGGTCCAGTTTGGTTCCTAGAAACTACAAGGCTCAGAACCAACTGTAACTCCTGTTTCAGGGGCTCTGACGCTCTCTTTTGAACTCTGTGGGCACCAAGCATACACACAATGCACGCACGTATATGCAGACAAAATACATACACATAAAAATTAAAAAGATTAAAAAAGATTTTTTGAGGCATATTATAGGAAAAAATCTAAATATTTTGAATATATTTCTATATTTTATATAAAAAAGAGAATGAGAAGAATTATGAACATTAAAGGGTTTCCTGTTAGGGTCCCAGGAAGAAATAAGAAATATTATTGAAACTGGATGAAAGGTGATCCTTCTTACAAAAGTGGCATAAAATGTGGCATGTCATGCCTTAATTAGAACTTTTATTTAGCCGAGTATTTATCTGATGATATCTTCAAAGTACAGAAGATAAGGCCAACTTTCCCCTTACTGTTTATAGTAAAACACAAGATGAGACACACATTGAGAACAGAACTGAACGTAGAAAGGAATCTGCCGCGCACCGTGCCCCTGTGTCTGCGTTGGGTGCGCTGGCACCCAGTTCGTGAGATTAGGGCAAGGGGCAGGAGGTTAAAATACACAGACACACACAGACAGAGAGACAGCGACACAGGTCATCCTTGAATTCCCCAAGAATGCCCCCTTTATTGTGTTCAGGGGCAGATTGTATAGAGATAGCCACGCCCTAGCCAAACCCACCAGAAACCACTCTCCTGCCCTCAGGAACTCCTGAAGGTCTCGTGCTCAGAGCAGCTGTAGGCACTCAGATCAGGGGATTACAAGAAATTCGGGATCTGGGGTCTCACTGCTCCCAACAGAATCAGAAAGAACTAGGTGGTTCAGAAAGTACTCGGTCTACCCACAAGGCACAAGATAGAGACCTGCTCTAGAGAGAACATCAAGACTGTGACTACACAGTCATCCTCCAAAGGTGTTAGATGAATGACTTCGAGGGCAAAACAACAAAAACAAAGGCCAGAGACCGTGGATCTGTTAGGCCAGAGGCACCAACAGATAAAAATATTTTATGAACTAGAAGATTTTTTCCATTCCCCCCAAAAAACACTCCAAAGCAGAAAATATCCAAATACTAACAAGGCAAAGCCGCTAAAATACAAAAATGTATACAGTATGATCAAATGCAAATCATTTCTGAGAATGTGAGATTAACATATAAAAAATCACTCTGAACAACATAATGTAATAACATGTTTGAGGTCAAGAACACAAACAACACAATTGTTTTAATGTATCCCTAAAGCATTTGATAACATCCAATCTACTTTTATTGGCACCACTCAACAAATTAGGAGTGGAAGGCAACTTTCACAATCAGATAAAGGGCCCTTTCTTAGCTCATATCATAGCAGTGAGAAAAAAAATGAAAGTTATCCACAAAAGTCAGAAATAAGAAAAGCTGTTCTTGACAGTTCTACTTTACAGTCATTTTATGATTGAGCCAGGCAATTATACAAGATATAAAACTCTTTTGATTAAAATGGAAGAAGTACTTTCTATTCATAGATAATATGGTATTTTTGTAGAAAATTCTAAGATCTTCACAAAGAAACTATTAGAACTGATAATTGAGCTCATCTAGATTGCAGGATGTAAGATGAATATACAAGAATGAACTATATTGCTCTCTACTGTCAATTAATAATCAAAAACTGGAATCAAGAAACCAATTCCATTTCTAATGGCATCAGGAATTATAAAATACTTTGGAATAAATTTGACAGAAGAACCATAAGACATGGAATGAAAACATTGTTGGAAATGATTAGAAAAAGCTACAATAAATCTAAAGGGCATTGTATGCTTATGCACTGATCAACTAATTTTTCATAGTGTCAAGGCTTAAACATTAAAGTCTGACCTTTACGTAACAGCATAAGATGTACTTTTAGGCAGCTTTTGTACTTCAGTGTTTAAAAATGATGAACAAAATTGATCACAGAATTAAAGGTAAGACAAGCTAAAAATCCATTAGAGAAGAAAACAGAAATAAATCTTTATGACACGAGATTATGCAGGATTGCCTTTAAAGATTATTACAAACTGCTATGGAACTAAAAGAAACACGTGACAAACTGCACCAGATTTCTTGAAAATGAAAAGATTTTCTTTGAAATTGATTGCTTCAAATATACACCAACAATAACAACAAATGATATGAAAAGTTTTCAAATTACATAATTACATAGGACAGCCGTACAACTTAACAACCAAAAGCCAAATAATTCACTGTTTTGTGTTGAATTGCATGCCCCGAGAGATTTTGAGACCCTAAGCTCTGGTACCTGCAAATGTGGTCTTATTTATAAACAGACTATATTTTTGATGTGTTAAAGATGAGATCACACTTGATTTGGAGAGATGAATTCAAAATCCATTAGTTTTATAAAAGGGGCCACAGAATCAGAAACTCAAGTGATGTAGTCATATGCCAAGAAGTGCCAAAGATGACAGTGACCATGAAAATTGACAATGCAGGACAGGAAAAAGACAATCCTAGTATCCTCAAGTGGAGCAAGGCCCTATCAACATCATGATGTCGGATTTGTCATCTCCAGGGCAATGAGTTAGTCAATGTCTTTTGTACACAGTCACTCAGTTTGTGACAATTTGTTGTGTGAGCCCTAGAAACTTTATGTATATTCTGATTCTGGGGAGAGAGGTACAGTTCTAACAGATATGTGGAAACAGCTTTGGCCACAGGGAGCTGGTGAAGACCAGAAGAACTATGAAGTACATTTTAGCAAACGCCTAGATTGCCTTGAAGGGACGATTGGCAGAAATACAGACTAAGGATGATTCAGGTGAGGACTTAGGAAGAAACAAGCAGAAGTCTAGAGATCACTTCTATTGTCTTAGAGAAAAGAAACATCATTAGCAAAGGAATTTGGTTGAAGCATCAATATTATTACATGGAGACCCAAAAATGTGAGCTTATTTCCACCTTCACCAAAGGTCAGAGAGTTGCGACTTACCTCTATTCCTTCAAGGTTACTGTGTTTCTACCTCAAACAGAGGCCCCATCTAGACTTAAACCAGAGAGTTCTGCTCTCTCAAGGTTATTTGTCAACAGGTGTGGCTAATATCCAGACCTTGTATTTCAGGAATAGAGAAGTAGATATGTTCCTACCTCAAACAAAAGTCTAAGGATCCAACTAAGGTTCCAGTTCCCTTAAGGAGATAACATTGGATTCTACCCGGGAAGGGTTTGTCTACAGAATGTTTTGGTCTAGGGTGTGAGCATGACTTATTTTGTTCTAGAAACAGAATGTTTAACTATTAATGTAGCCTGGGACCTTCAACTGGTCTATTCATTTCATTGTATCATGTTAATGCATTTTTAAAATCTTACTTCTATTTCTTGGAGTTAGGGTATTTTAAGCAATTGGAAATTAAATGCTGGCAATTTCAGTATTCACTGGAACTCCCTCCTAGTACTATTCTATGTTTTCTGTTTTATTATTTTCACATATTTGTGCTCTTTACTTATATTTCAGATTCCCACACCCCTACCCTGGCAAGTGGTATTTTTGTTGAGGCTGGTCCCCGACATTATTATAAATGTGAACCTGGTAAGATTGCAGTTAGAAATGAGGAGCATATAATTGGACATGAAAATAACTTTTCCCATATTAACAAGTGACAGAAATCCAGACCTACAGATCCATAGCCACAGGAGCCCCATGACACAGGACAACAATGGGATATCCAGAAGTCCCAGTGAAGGTGCAGTAGGATAGCAGAAGTCAGAAGCTTCAAGCCACCTGGAAGATCCATTGCAAAGACACAAAGATGTATGGACTAAGGGGTGTACTGTGTGACTCACTGGACCACACTACAGTTCCCACACAGAGATTTTCTTTTTCTTCTTTCTTTCCTCCTTTTCCTCCTCCTCCTCCTCTTCCTTCTCCTCCTCCTTTTCCTCCTCCTCCTCCTCCTCTTCCTCCTCCTCCTCCTCCTCCTCCTCCTCTTCCTCCTCCTCCTCCTCCTTTTCCTCCTCCTCCTCCTCTTCCTTCTCCTCCTCCTTTTCCTCCTCCTCCTCCTCCTCCTCCTCCTCCTCCTCCTCCTCCTCCTCCTCCTCCTCCTCCTCCTCCTCCTCCTTTTCCTCCTCCTCCTCCTCTTCCTTCTCCTCCTCCTCCTCCTCCTCCTCCTCTCCTCCTCCTCCTCCTCCTCCTCCTCCTCCTCCTCCTCCTCCTCCTTTTCCTCCTCCTCCTCCTTTTCCTCCTCCTCCTCCTCCTTCTTTTTGTTTTTAGGTTATACATTTACATTTGTTTTGTTTTGTGTGGGAGGTCGGAAGGGTAGAGGTCAGAGCCAAGGGGACAGGGAGATGAGTGGGATCAGAATGCATGACTTAAAACCCACAAAGAATCAATAAAAAAGCTGATAAGTAAATAAATTTAAATAAGTTTACAAAGTGGCAAAAATCGTGGTAGAAGTTGAATAAATTTCAGCAAAATGTGGAATGTGTTTCCTGCAATCTTTTTGTTATTTATATTAAAATCATCTGTATAGAAAATTTCATGCCATTTTTAGTAATTTACATAAAACTAATGAACATATTTAGCAAATTTAAGGCATTAGTATTGTAAATATTTATTGTATTTTCTGTACTAGAAATGAACAATTTGAAATTTAAGGTAATAAAACCTTTAATGAAAACATCAAAAAAGTACAATACTTGTGATAAATTCTGACAAAATATGCACAAGATCTCTAACACTATCTTTGTAAAAAAGGTTTTAAGGACCAAAACATACTAAGAAATAAGATGCAATATTTAAGTTGTGAAGTCTTAAATTGTCATTTAGACTCAACAGAATCCCAATAAAAATCTCAGCAGGCTTCTTTTATAGAAATTCACAACCCCAGAATACATAGCTCCTTGAATAGTCCAAATGACTTTTAAAGAGAGAGAGGGAGAGAAAGAGAAGAGGAATGATTCAGCATGCCTGACTTCAAGATTTATCACAATGCTAATGTAACGCTAATATGTGGCATTAGAATAAACAAATAAGTCAATCAGTGGAACAGAACAAAGATAGTAGGAGAGTCATGCACAGTAAATTGATCTTTTTACAGAAAGAAAGCAGAAATTTAGTGGAGGAAAATATTATCTTTTTAAACTAAGATATCCATGTGATAAAACCTGAGATTTGACTCATATCTTATCACATACGAAAATTAGCCAAAAGCGAAGTATAAATAGAAAATTAAAATAAGAATAGCATTTCTCAAGGAAGAAAATCCTTGTTTTCTTGGTTAGGCAAAATTTCCTCATCTACACTACCAAAAGCATAATGCAAAGTGAGTCTTGATGGATTTTATTTCATCAGATTTAACATCTTCTCTGCAAAAGGTAACGTCAGATGCATGAGAAGGCAAATCACAGGCTTGGAGAAAATCTTTGTACCTTGCATTTATGCAAAATAACTGTCCAAGATACATAAAAACACACACTTGTATAATCTCTAATAATAAATATACATAATAAATACCTTCATCAAAACACTCTACCTCTGCAAATAACACACAAAAAGATGCTTAATATCATCAGTCCCCAGAAAGTTCAATTGAAACCACAATGTGTTATCCCATAAACATAATGGGATTGTCAACAGTGAAAGTGCATGACTGTACTCTTCACACTGTTTTTTCAGAATGGAAATTCATTTAATACCATGGAAAAACCCTTTCGAAGTGCCTAACAGTGTTACACATCTATCTGTCCTATGACCCCAAACCAACTAAACTCCTTTTGTTCTCAGGTAAATAAGCAGTTGGTAGGTATGAGCTATTGGCAATAATAGAAACTCCTGAACAAGTCCATCAGTTCTCACGGGCAATTTTATCCACCTCGTGTGCGAACAGTGACCTGTATATACAGGAAAGAGAAGTGAAGAAGGCAGAACACAGTGACCAGGAGGACCAGGGGTCATCAAGGTCACCAGGGTTCAAACAAAAATCTCTACGTTTTCTTTCTCTGGGGTGATTGATGGCAGAGCCACCCTTTATGACCATGTGTCCAACATTCACTTTATCCTATCATACACCATGCCTGGTTTTCACCCATGAGAAAGCACAGCGGGGCAGAAACGAACTGCCTTCACATGGCTATGTCACCCAGTGAAATGGCATTTTGATTGTGTCAGACGCTTGTGCCTAATGGAATAAGCCTTTCTGTCTCACTTGGACAATAAGTGGAGGCATATTTTACTATGCCAGAAGAAATGGAGGAGAAGAGGAGGAGGAAGAGGAGAAACCACCAGAACATCCGAGTTTAAATTGTCCCATTAAACTTGGTCTCTGTTAAACGGCCGCGAAGTAAGGGTGCATGGTCCTCGGGATCTGTGATGTCCTCTTGGTAAATCACTCTATGAAACACACTTGCAAACACTGAAAGAAAAGGATGAAGGGAGAGAATTTTCCAGCCCCACATCTACTTTGTCAAGAGATCTAACTGGGATTGCAAGTGAACTTGGTCATAGTTCTTTGTTTCTCCTTGTGCCCATTTCAAGGAGTGCAAGGTTCGAGACATAAAAGAAATGGATGAAAACATGGAGTAAGAGGTAAGCACAGCAGTTGATCTGGAAAGGGGACTGAGAAGGTGGCAGGAAAGAAATGCAACAAAATCAAGGACACTTGGGAAACAGCTATGGCCTGGTTTATAGCCAATGGCTTAGTGTGGAAGTGTGAGGCATGTTGTAGCTCAGTGAATGTATGATGTTATAAGGCTAGAAATAACAGAGAGCAAGAGTCAGTCAAAACTGCCAGCAAATGAATGGTTATGAATATGTTTTTTTGGTTTTTTTTTTTTTTTTTTTTTTGTTTTTCGAGACAGGGTTTCCCTGTAGTGTCTAGAGCCTGTCCTGGAACTAGCTCTTGTAGACCAGGCTGGCCTCGAACTCAGAGATCCGCCTGCCTCTGCCTCCCGAGTGCTGGGAATGAATATGTTTTTAAAAAGATACTAGAAACAAGAAGATTGTGTGGATCTAGAGGCATGGAATGTTTGTGCAAGGGTTCAGGAAAGTGTGAATTAGGAAGGACTAAATAGGAAGAAAAGAAAAACGTTCAGACAAGGAAAATAAGGATACTGACACCAACTTGAGTGGAGAAACAATTAATTTCTTCAGTAGGACAAAAAAAAAAAAAAAAAAAAAAAAACCCTGCAGCGTTAGACAGAATACAAGCTTCCTCTCTGTAAGGCCAAATGATGTTCTGAGTTCCATGAAAGCCAAAACACACATTTTTGGACTTTCTTTAAAAAAAAGCAAAAACAAAAAGCTAAATGTGCCAAGAAGTTTAGAAGGAATTTTTTCTTTCTTTTCTTTTTTTTCTTTCCTTCTTTCCTCCCTCCCAGCTTCTGTAGGAGGGAGGGAGGGAGGGGAGGGAGGGAGGGAGGGAGGGAGGGAGGGAGGGAATGAGAAAGAACAGAAAGAACCTTCTTCCCTCCCTTCCTCCCTCCCTTCTTCCCTCCCTTCCTTCCTTCCTTTCTTTTTTTTTCTTTTTTAATAAGATGGCTCCTGAATTCATAAGTGTGTGGTCTGGGAAACTTACTATTTCTGGAAGTTTCTGAACTATACTCAGAAAACCAATTATTAATGAAGTGGTCCAAGTGAAAGAAGAGAAATCCAGGAGAGCCTTGTAGGGTGGGCGGGATAGGGGCAACTAACTGCTGTGTAATCTCCTGACCCCAGGGCCCTCTCTCCATCTCTCCACACAGCATCCCCCCCTCCTTTAACCACAAGAACTCGCTGACTGACCGCCTTCCCGTAAAAACTGATCCTTTGTTTGCTTTAATTAAAAGATTTTTGCTTAAGACTCATTTCACCATTCTCAAGTCACTGAAAACACGATGAGGTCAAGACCAGAGTAACCAAACAACCGGGAAACGCGGAAGAGCACATGGTTAAATCTACGCTAGTAGCAGATCCCAAGAACTCCTTCTGCTGGATAATGCTCGAAAGGAAAGAAATAACTGGAACAGATACAGAGGTTTTTTTGTGTGTGTGTGTGCGGAATAGAACTTAAGGCATGAAGTAATTAAAAGCCACTATGTTTCTTGGACATATTGACGATGGCTTAGCTAGACATATTATATTAAATACAATAAATCAATGCTAACAACAAAACCTGTGCTTAAAACAAGGGGAAAGAGTAAGACTTTTAGATGTGTCCAAGTGGAGAGAAGGTTCGAAAGTACTGTCTTGATGTATTTGACTTATTTTCTGCTGGTGGACGACATGTCAAAGTTACTGCTTTTAGAGAATGGAAGAATCGTTGATATGTCACATTTGCTTGTAAACATCTCAATAAAGAACTTTGTTAAATTAAAAGTACTTAGAAGAAGAATATGATTTCCATGTCAAGCCGCTGCTATGGGACAGATTTACAACGACTCTTGAAGTTGTCTGGTCCCCTGGTTCTGTTCTAGCCCTGTGGAGCAGGCTGCCATCATGGAATGGAGATCACTAGCCCTGCCTGCCAGGCTTTCATTATTTTAAATTCTCAAAACAAAAATCTCTATATTATGATTAGCATCATGCTTTATCACAGCGGTTCCTGGCAGAAAGTGCCCAGGTGCTCTTTCCTGCCATCCTGCAACTGTTTTCCCCGAATTGGGTAACCCCGTGTCTTAATATTCACACTTTCTCACATTTCTGTCCCAGCTGAATTATCCTTGGTGCTGCAGGGCATTATTTCTAAAATATCAACATGTGAGCTGATCTCTTGCTTATTCAGTCACATTGTGGGCATTATTCAATTAAAATATGCAGATAGGGCTGGCAGGATGTCTCGTAGTTACAGTACTGCCTGCCCACGGAAGACTGAAGGACTGAGTTCAGCCCCTAAGAGCCCACCTAGAGCTGGTCTTGGTGGCACATGTCTGTCTACAGTTTCCAAACGTTCATGGTGAGGTAGGAGTCAGAAGCCAGAGAATCCCTGGCAATTCGCCAAGCCAGCTAAACTGGTGTGTGCAGTGATGAACAAGCCGTGGTGCTCAAAAAGGTTGGAAGACGAAATCTGACATCCGTTATTGTCCACTATCCTCCACACAGGCACATGCCTGCACTCACACATGAACACGAACACAGATATCGTGTGCTCATAGACAGACAGAAATATGAATCAACATAACGCACTATTTATTTGACCCTATCAGGTAGTTTATTTTAGAGCTTTGTCAAACAGATAAAATGAATGTGATTGCATATGTGCAGGAGAGTAAAAAGGTCTAAAGCGTTTTGAACCATTTTAGAAAATGTTGACTCAGTGCATATGGAGGGATACGCCGGCAAGCGGGAGTCACAGTGCCTGTGTGCAGGTCTGACAATTCTTGGAAATCAGTTCTCCAATGCCAGTTTATGGGTCTCCAAGAAGATGGAACTCAGTTACTCAGACCTGTGCAAGGACTATAGGCAAAGCTTAGCAAAAAGACATGGGATTATCCCTTAGAATATTTTTAAATATGTTTTGATTGAAATAGAAGTACATTGCCCCTTTTCTTTCCGCCAGCTCCTCCCAGCTATCATCCCTCAAACTCCTGTTATGTTCCCCACCCACTCTCAAGTTGATAGCCTCTCTACCTTTATTATTGCTACATGCGTATATATGTATGCATATGAATTCACAGATACATACGAACACAACCTGCTGAGCCCATTTTTGTGGTTTGTGTGTCTGTGGCTACAGGGTTCATTTGAAATGACATTGAACTACGGTTCCTTGTGTCTTTTTTTTTTTTTTTTTTTTTTTTTTTTTTAGACTCGTGACTCTTCCATACATAGTGGGAGGAACAATAAGGCCTATGATGATATGCTCACTTTTAAAAATTATCTATCTGTATTATGTGTGTGTGTGTGTGTGTGTGCCTATACAACTTTGCATGCATTCCAGAACACGGCATAGCATACATGCAGAGGTCAGAGGACAACTTGAATAAGTCAGATGATTTAGTTGCTATGAGAGAGATGATTCTCTCTCTCTCTCTCTCCCCCTCATGTGGGGTGTGTGTGTGTGTGTGTGTGTGTGTGTGTGTGTGTGTCCCGTGAGGTTTTTGTTGCTGGTGGTAGTTGTTTTGGTTTTATTCGTTTGTGCTGAGGAATGAACATTTGGGCTTGTTTAAGGGCACACTCTGCCACTCCCAGCCCCAGAAAGGGCTTTTGAATGTCAATAATGACTCATAAATAAAGCCTTTTATGTCTTCAGTTGTTAAATGCACTCTGTCTGTTGAGGAGGGTTCCTCGACACGTGGCTGTTTCCTAATGTGAGGTTTAGGGAGTGTGGCGTGAGGTTGCCCTTGTACTATGGGAGGCCCATAAATATTCGCTCTTTCCCAGAAGCCGGATGAGCGCATCTACGACGAGAGAAAATTCTATCTGCAGTGTTTCTTTTATTCCTTAACACAAATACCACTTATGCTTTCCAAAATGAAAACTTCATCCTTTCTATTGATTTTTTTATCTTTACTAATTTATCACCCGAAGTTCATTACGAGCAAAAGCAGAAGGCTGAAAATAGAAGGATCAAGAGAAAAACACATAACATTGAAACAGTCTTCTGAGAAATGAGGGTTGGGGGTTGGGAGAGACTCACTTCAAATCAGCCTCCAAATGGATAAAGCGAAATTCCCCAAACATCTGTACCCTTCTTCTGATGAGTTCTTTCTAGACGTTCCCACCTGGAACCAGAAGTGCAGGAGCCAACTGCATTCTGTGGCTACACACCCTTTTAATGTCATCGCGGCCGCTTCAAAGATGCCTTTTGGTGCATTAATTAATTCAAAAAGCATTTATTATAAAACCACGAGAGTGCCTGGCCTGGTTCTCCGTGATGGGAATGGACGTTATTATAGGGTAAACAGCACTAGACATTCTGCTTAATAATCAATGAGCCATCCTCTCTTGGCTCGGGATGTACACATTCACTAAAAAAAAATGATTAGCTCACATATTTGTCTAGAGACCTAATTAGTTTTGATCACAGAGAACTTTGGGAATATACTTGATCTACTTTTATAGTTAATGGTCTCACCCCTAACACTTCTGCAGCATAAGGGACAGAACTCCCATCTCTTGCACAGCTGAAGCTGCCATGGCAATGCCATCAAGGGGAACAGTGGTACAGGCAGTGTTGAGCGAGGCTAGCAAGACTGCTCATCAGGATTTTCTTATTTCTCACTGACAAACTGTACCTGGAGTCCCAGCCCCATAGGGCTTCAAAATCCTCATCTGGAAGTCTGTTTTTTTTTTCCCCAAGTGACTAAATCACAAGGAGCTCAGGGAGACAGGTGGCCTCCTAATCCTGGCTCAACTTAGATCTACAAAACACTGGATGTCACCAATGCTGAGAGCTGCTGCTTCAGCACTAATGCTGAACTCAGTCTTCCTCTAACGTTTATCTTAGTTTACACAAGACCTTGGAGGAAACATGTTGAGACTCAGAGCTCCTAAGACTTCATGTTGTTGTTGGGAACTTTTCAACAGTTAATCATAGCACCCAGCTTTCTCTTTTTCTTTTTTTCTTTTGTTCCTTTTGTAATGTCATTACTAAATGACTGGTTAAATAAAAGCAATATAATTGTTATAGGAACAGGGTGTAAGCTGAGACATGACTTCTTTAGGCTAAGAAACCTGAAAGGACACTCTTCAAAGAGATTGAGTATGGAAATATCACTTAATCCGGGAGGCGCTTCCCGAAAGACTTCCTGGGGATGGAACTTGGCTGTGTGGACTTTGCTCGCCCAGGTTCTGAATGCATTCCATCGCCATCACAGGCTCTCGAGATGCTGTCCACTTGAGACTGTACAAGTGTGGGCTGAGGCAAAAGAGTTACTGTGTTTACCTTTTTGGGTGGGCACTACTTAGTCATACTTTAGAAGCCCAATCTTCCATTTTTTTGAGTGAAAACAGTGTCAAGTCAATCTTTGCCACATTATCTCTTTCTCACATTCTATACTTCAAAGCACCTGCCGATGACATCATAGAAGTCTCATCAATAAATGCAGTCAAAAGCCAGGAGGATGAGAGGTGAAATTCAGACTCTGCGGGGGAATCAGCACTGCTACCTAGCATTGCGTCAATGACAGCCTCTCATTCTACTACTTAACAATGGCTCTGCTACAAAAATTGGTGTCAAAAGCCATTTTCAGTCCTGTACTTTGCCTCTCCTCTTTTTGGACAGATCACACAATTTCTACTTCATTGTTTGCAACAGGACAACTTTACATGAACACAATAGCTTGTGAGCCCACTGGTATATCAGAAGTACCTCAAACAATTTCTTTAAAACATGGATCCCTAATATCCCTTCATCTTACTAAATCTGCAACTGGAACGTAAGAATGTATATGTTGAAAATTTTCCAAAGGCTTCTGATATAGCCAGGTGAGCAATCCAGAGGAGCTGGGAGTCCTTCCCCTCTAACATGCTGCTATCCTGAGTTTACTACTTAATCAGATAGTCAAGTATGGGGATGTTGTCCATCCATTAAGGAAGAGGAGGAACTAGGTGTGAATTAGACTTATAGAATAAGGCTTATCACATAAATGGGATAAGAAATATCTCACCATGTCTAGGAATCACTTAAAAAATATGGTCTGATTAAATCATGTACTATATCAAACGGGGTGGCTGAAATGAGAAGGGGAAAAGACATTGCAAGACTGATATTTTTCTACATATTAAATTAAACCAGAGGATCATTTTGTGAACATCATTATGATAACTATTTCTTCTTCACGCAGAAGTAATTATCAGTAATAGAAAAGGTAAAGCAACTATATCTTTAAAAAAAATCCTCGCTAGTACACTTTATCACTCACCAACAAACAGAACAAAGCAAACCACATCACAGTGCAAAAATGATAAAGGGTCATCTGAGACAAATGCAGGTCTCCTTATAATCAGATAATTTTGTTTTAAAGCACTGACTATAATCTTTGGATTAACAACTTTCCTTAAAAAACAAACAAACAAATAAACGCAGCAACAACAAGAGCACGAATAGTCACATCCATTTCTTTCTGATATAGGGATCTGAAAATTCGCTATTCTAGCCTTCTTATGTGGGCTCAGAGGCAAACATGAGAAGTTTTTCTTTCTCTCCAGGTGCCTCACAGGCGAGGTCACTGATGAAAGAAGGGCACATGACAATATCTGGGGGCAGCTTACCTCTGCCAGCCATACAGCTAGGTAGACATAGCTCTCCCCAGTGACTCCAAGGAGGAGAAACTTGGCGTGTGCGTGTCCTCTCATTCTGATAGAACAGGGAGTTTTATATGTTTGAGCTCCACATGATTTTAATCACGTTTCCACATGTGGCTCTTTGACATGCAAGGAGACTGTTTATTTTCTTACCTCAAGTTTTTATTTTTTCAATTAAACACGTCTCAACACTTTGATCCTCTCCATGTGAGCTTCATGAGGGCAGAGTGTCCTCTGCTTATTTACGGTGTATGAGACAGAGTCAAAAGAGCACTTGTGGGCTGAATCAGCTACAGTGCCTGGCCTCAGGCTTCCTCTTCCTCCTCCTCATAGTTCTGAGGTGGGCTCCATTGGCTCCTTTGTTTCCAGTACTGGGGATCAAACCCATAAATCTGTACAATCCAGGTGAACTCTATCACTGAACTACAGGCCCTGACCAAAGAAGCCCATTGTTTACAGGTGGGGCTCCAGGTCAAGGTCACATCAAAGCATAGTCCTTGAAGGACTAATAAAGGAAATGTAGGTGGTTATTGTGAGTGTTACTACAGCCATACTACCTAAAATCTATCTGTGTTCATCCTTTTTGTTGTTGTTTTGAGAAAGAGGAAAAACAACATGAAGTTGGGTGGGCAGGGAAGTGGGGAAGAGCTGAGGGAAGTGGGGTGGGGAAGAAATATAATCAAAATATGTTATATATAACTTTTGATAAAAAGTTTTAAAAAAAATCTTCAAGTTCATTTATCACCAGCATATAGGACCTCTGTTCCAAAGGTCAGGGACTCTGGGAGTCTTGGAGAGTATCAGAGATGGAGCTGGCTTGCAATGACACCAAGAACACTGACTCTCAACCTTCCTGATGTTGTGACCCTTTAATCCAGTTCCTCGGGTTGTGGTACCCAAACCACTTTATAACTTAATTTTGCTACTATTGTGAATCATAATATGGATACCTGTGTGGTCGGTCTCAGGCGATGCCTGTGAAAGTGTTTTTTGATGCCAAAGAAGTGGCAACCCACAGGTTGAGTACCACTGCCCTAAAGTCTCCAGTTTCCTCTAACACTTTTGTTTCAAGATAAGCATCAAATGCCACCATTTAAAAGATGTTGTCCAAAAAGTACAGTGGTATTTAATCATTACACAGATTTATAACATAGACATGTATAAAAGAACAATTATATAGATGTTAATTATCATAATTGACTAGTTCCCAACACATTTTTTCCCTTTGTCATCGTGGCAATGTATTAATCGTCTTTAAATTTCATTTTTAACCTATGAAAGTGGAAATGAAAATAAGATCACATTGTAAAACCATAGTGGAGAGATAATTCATGTAAAGCTCTTAACTGAGTCCTCTGAAGTACAAGATTTTAGAGTTAATTTATTATTATTATCATTCAATTTATGTCCCTCATAATGAGAAAACAAAAACACTGGGCAACAGTTTAAGCCTTCTAGAAGCTTTTCCACTATTAGAGTTCTTAAATTTGTTCTGATATTTCCTCTGAATTTACTTTGAGTTTTAGATTATTGTCCTATACACCTTAATTCTGAATCCAGTAATGCTTGAAAAACTGTTCATATTTTTGCAATTTGAATAGGTTGTAATTTAAAAGACCAAATTCATAATACTTTTGGCTATTTTTACTATGTATGAATTTTTTAACAACAGATGACTTACAAATCATTGTTTTATTAAAAATTTGAACATATGTAGGAAAAAAAATATGATTTTAAGACCAATTTGGCTCTCAAGTGTTTATTGTCAGTCATCTAGATACAGTTAATGTTTGACTAAAAACACAAAACTTATTTTAAATGGCCACAGAAATTATCTGTTGCCCTATTTCAGCGCTGAAGATGCCCCAGCGAGCAAGATGTACATCTGTCCTTTTAGAACCAACATTTGCGATAATAAATGAACATACAGACCAATTATCATCTGAAACCAATTCTCTTCTGAGAGCATATTCGGAGGCCAAGTTCTCCTGTGGCTCTTCTTCATGGGAGTAAATAAGTACATATTCTCATTGAACAGCTACTCCAGGTTAAAAACACTTTATTCTACAGCTCTGAGTATCTAACTGGTGGTCTACTTAATTGCTCCTATAAATCCAAAGGTGACTGCCAACTAAAAAAGCGATGTTTATAGGTGTCTTCAAAAACCATGTAGATCACTTCTAAGTAGAAGTCAGTGCTTTATATTCAAATAAAATACATATTTATTTTCCTTTAATTTTATGCTGTCCCAAAAGAATTTTAAGATGCATTTGTTACTCATTTATCTAGAAATGTGAGTCATGTTAGAAATTAAGGTATCTAAATATTTGTTAACCAGCCGTTAGCAGAAGTATGGACAAAGGGGCAAGAAGGGACCCAGGGATACGAAATTGTCTCTCCACTCTTTGAAGCTCCCCTGGGTGAAATTAGACTACTAGAATGTTGGACACTCAATATGATATGGGCAAAACCTTGAAGAATTGTTTCAACTCAATTATGCCTTAATGTTATGCCCTTGGCTTTGACTCAAGGTTTATACTAGAAACTACCACATGAAAATCATTTCTGCATTTCCTGTAATTGCATGGTGAGGGCACTGCCTATGACATCATTCGGTATGTGCTATTAAGGCCCAGAGGAAAAAATGCTTTCTACATTATTTTAGGAAATAAAATGATTTCCTTGTAAAATTGGCATTCCAATTCTTTTCTGATAATGAAGGATGTGTTAGGGCTCTTTCTCTGTCAGATGGTAGCATCCTACTCAGATCTGCCAGCCAGAGTAAGGAAGGTCCAGGCTCTTCTTGATAGGAAAGAATCTTGGGTTACAGAAAGAACCTAACAAAGCAATCAGGTTCCAGGTACTTAGGATAGTGGCCAGGACTCAGGACCTAGGCCCTCTGCCTCTCTCCATCTGTCTGTTTTTGGCCATTGCTACCTTTCCTTCCACTGGAACCAAGGTTGTAGTGATATTTCATTTGTATTTTAATAAATAAAACTTGCCTGGGGATCAGAGAGTAAAACAGCCCCACTGGTCAGCCTTACAGATCAGGCAGTAGTAACACATACCCTTAATCCAAGTAACCACATGAGTTTTCCATAGAACCTGGGCAATGCATGCTTTTAATCCCAGGGGCACACACCTTTAATCCCAGCCCTCGAGAGGAATATAAAACTGGAGGAGACAGCGCACAGACACAATCTCACTCTGAGATTCCTGGAGGCAAAATTGCTATTTTGAGCTGAGGTAGAGGTAAGAGCCAGTGGCTGGTTGCTTTGCTTCTCGGACCTTCAGGTTGAACTTCAATTTCTGTTTCCGGGTTTTTTATTATTTGTGCTACACGTTTCAGCTCCTCAGAACTGGTAATGTGTCCCACATCTCCCCTGATTCATCATTTTCCACTTTAGCATCTCTTATGGGCAACAAGAACTACCCCCGATGTCTGTCTCTACGCCAGATATAGACCAAGCTGACTTCTATTAATCCTGACTTGTTAGTCAGGCACCAAGCTGTGGACAATCAGAGGAGAAGCAAGGAGGGTCCTATGCAGAGAGTGGGCGATGGGACAGGCACATTGACAGCCCCTGGCAGAAGAAAGAGACAAAACTTATCAAAGTAGAGAGTCCTAATAATTGAAGAAGAACAAGAGAGAACACACAGGACAGACAGTCAGCAGGCAGTTACCCATGACCTGAGCAGAAATAGTCGTCTCTCTTCTTTATGCCGTGAACACAAATGAGGCTATAGGCAGCCATGAACCCCAGTATCAAGAATTATGTGCAAATCTCAGTCCAAATCGTTTCAACCTTTTTTCTTGGTTTTCTACTTTACTTCCTAGCCTCTCACTCTAACCACTCCTAGAAGCTTTTAAACATCTCTTCAGGAAGAAGCCTGGCTAAGTCATTTCAGCAAGCCAGTGTGATTAAAAAATTCCTCGTGATAACTTGCTAAATCTTAAGAAGAGCATTTCAAATCAGAAATACTTTTTTTTTCTCGATCATAAAGATAAGAATAAAATTCATTGTCCTGTGACGTGCCTCTCAGACAGCAGGGAATGCATCAGGCTTTTTCCGAAGGAATGGTTGTTGTGGGCACTGTTTGGCATGGTGGCCTTGGCTTTGTCCCTGTGGTAGCAGCTTGCTTATGATGAAAAGAGAAAGTACTTCTTTCTGGACACATGAGGAAGAGCAATTCGAGACAGAGCACGAAGATGTGAGAAGAAATTAAACACTAAGCCAGGTGGGGAAGGTTTCCCTTAGGAGCTTGGATTACAGAATCACCGGAGAGATGACCTTCAGAAAAGGATTCCCACAAGCTCCGAGGCAGCTGATGGAGCCTCCTGACTCTGCAACTGGCAATACCCTCTTTCCAAATTTTTCGTTCCAGGTCTCAAACCCTGAAGAAATAGCTGAGGTGCCAATTGAACATACCAAAGAGGACCTGGCCACCAGTTTCTCCTAGCATCCTTCAGTCCAGCTACAGGGTCATCATGGCTGGCATACTCTGCCTCCTATCCTAAATTTCTCCAGCCCAGCAGCTGGGTTGCCCTTCCTTGTATGATCCAATATTTTGCTTACCTGGTTACTTTAGTCTATTCTCTTTTGGGACTCATGGCTGTTCCACCTGATTCTCCTCTCTCCCTTTCCCTCCCCCTTGACCTCACATGGCTCAGTTCAGTCTGGTCCTATCTTATTGGGACAGTCAGGCCAGAGGAAAATGATGTAATATCCTCCTTGGGGTAGACATGTTGGGAAACACAAGTATGTGATAAGTAGTTTGGGCTTGTCTTACTTTGTTGTCCAAAGGACTGTGCAGTCGGTCATTTATTTGATAATTTTCACACAGCTGAAATGTGAGTTGTTGCCATTTTATTTGCCTGACCTCATCACGGTGTATGTCACGGTGAGGTGCAGAGCAGAAGCCTGCTGCCCCTGGACCACCCCTCCACTCTCTTCCTTAAGGAGCAGTCCTGATGTCCTGCTCCTTGGGTGTGTGGTTGATAGGGAGGGATGCTGTGCTTTGGGGAGGAGAGTTCAAGCACACGAGGTGATTTGGGAGACATGATCCAGCAACACTAATGCATCCTTTGCTATGTGCTTCCTCCTGACCTCCCGACAGCAACAGTGCTTCTAACAACACTTAAGGAGCGAACAGTCCTTACTGTTCCTGTTGAAACCAGCTTGTCCTCTCTTGCAGAAATTTTATATTCAACTCAACATCATAAAACGAGAAACTCAGACTGGTTGATCTATCTGCACGTGGTAAAGTTTCAACCTTTTCTTTTACCCTTTGTTTCACTTAATTTGAGAAATGCACACACACAATAACAGCATTGTTTTAAGGGGAAAAGAATGTTGTCTCTAATCTCTCTAATTTGTCCTTCAAGGAGATTGTTCCTGTTCACATGTGGTTATAATAATTGCATGATGAAGTCATGTAACGCACTTAGTTATATATTTTTTATTATACGAGAATTTTTCACGTTTTTCTACCTTTAATAGAATTCTAAGCATTGAATAGGCTATCACTAGATTAGGAAGGCCTCTCATTTTTCTCCAAGGCAGTTGCGGAAAAGCAACTTTTTATCAATGTATTTTCAAATGTGCACGTGCGTGGTTTGTTCTACTTTTCTTCAGGATGCTGAAAACAAGATCCTGGGCCTTGTGCATTCTAGGTAAACACTCTGCCATTGTTCCGAATCACCTGTCCTCGCATACATGTTTCTGAGTTTCTTCTGCAGGTGCATTCCGGGGCTAAAGGGACCTGCGTGTTCTCGTGTCTCTCAAAACACACATCAAACTCTTCATCAAAGCAAGTTTGCGCTGCCAGAATCAAGAGCGAAAAATCATGTCACCCTGCCTTTGCCACGTGGGCGTACGAGATTTTGTTTTTTCCAACAGATACGTGGCCTTTGAGGAGACTCCGCGGTGAGCGAAAATGCTTCCGGTGGGTCTTTTTTTTCCCCCCCGGTGCTCCCCTCCCCACCCTTCTCCCCACTTTCCTTGCCTCAAGTGCCGGTTCTCACAGTAACATCTGTACTGCCCGGACATGCGCCCCGAGGGCTTATCGCGGCTCGTCACCTACTCACAGAGATTAATTTCTCCTTCAGATGTTTGTCCTTCGGCTTCCTCTCTGCTAGAAAGCCTCAGGATGTAGTGGTCTGCTACCCCTGAAAATGATCCAGCCCAGAGGCGGGCTGTCACTCACTTCCCCTCTCCATCACGCCTGTGCTTCCAGGGGATAGCTTTTCCTTCGCTGGTAGCCCCTGCTGACCCTTGACCTTTCCCAGTGGAAACAATGTAAATGACACAAGGATTTGAGAGACCGCCACCACAATCCCAGTGGCAGATAATCCACACTGCTGTGATCCACAGCCTGTCTTGTGGCTTCACTACAGAGAGAAGGTATGAGTGGCCTAGGTTATCCTGCATTAAAACCCTGGCAGGGGAAACTGAGAGCCCAGTTTCGCCTATATTCTCGTTCTGGAAGGTTTGTAAGCCCTTCTGTTCATTCCCTACACAGCCCTCTGCTTCTGCCCCAACCATCCTGAATTTGCGTAGACATTTATACATATAAACAACACAGCTGTGTTTGGGCAAAGACTAAATCTATCAAACGTTACTTCCTTTCTGTTTTATTTTTTAAAATATTTACATGGAATTCTGAAACCTAGATTGTTTTGTTTTTATACGTCACGAGGAGCTGCATCATTTGCCAAAAGGACAGGGACAGCAGGGACTGGGTTAAAAGTCACAGCGAGAGTTGTCCTAATTTCTGATAAATACAGGGACAGCAGGGACTGGGTTAAAAGTCACAGCGAGAGTTGTCCTAATTTCTGACAAATATCTCACATCTATTAGTATATTGTATTCAGCCTTAAGGGATAGAATCCCGGAAGGAAAAGCTTAAATAGGAATCTCTTTACTCCATTGAATCCTGCAAGCCTTGATCTTGGAAACCTGTCTGGGATGACAAGACAGTGAAGAACGGACAGACATACAGACACACATACAGTGAAGAACAGACAGATATGCAGACACACACACAGTGAAGAACAGACACACATGCAGACACACACAGTGAAGAACAGACAGACATGAAGACACACACACAGTGAAGAACGGACAGATATGCAGACATAAATACAGAAAACCTGGGGTCAGGGGGAGATGTCCACCCTGATAGAACGGCACAAGCTATACTACAACCTGAAACCTCCGTGCATTTATCACGTTTAGCTCAGGCTGGAGGGGTAGCTTGCCTGTTGGAGTTCCCTGTAGCTCAGCGGTCTCAGGGTACAGTCGTCTGGTGAGAAGAAGCTTCAGCTGCTAGTTTTTGCAAACACTGGTCAATCATTCATTAACATTATACTTCCACATTTGGTCAACATTTGCACTCACATTCCCAGAGGAAGACTTTGCTGATTCTAAGCTTGACCCAAATGTGGAAGGCTTTGCCATCCCCATAGGTCTGGGTCATTGGGTCCTTGATAGGGACCCAATGTCAACAATACACATGCGCTCACAACTTCAACCACTGTGTGCACGCTCACTCAAGGCTTCCTTGGTGCCATACAGGACTCCAGAGAGCGTCCTATTTGATCGTTGGGTGATTTTAATTACGTGACCTGATAATGACTATGATGGTTTTGATGAGAATGACCTCCACAGGGTCACATGTTTGGATGCTTGGTTCTGGTCCCAGTTGGGAAAGATTAGGAGATGGCTTTGTTGAAGGTTTATCATTGGAGGCAGGATTTGAAGTTTTAAAAACCTATACCATTCCCATTTCTTCCACCTCCTATTTGTGGATAAGATGTAAGTTCTCATTGTTCCAGCATCCTGCCCACCTGCCTGCTGCCATGCTCCCTGCCGTGATCTTTGAAACTCACTCTTTGAAAGAGTAGGACTCCAAATAAACTCTTTCCTTCATAAGTTGTCCTGGTTATGGTTTATTTTGTTGCTGCTTGTTTTGAAACAGGAAAGTTTTTGAGACAGAAGTTGGTACCAGGGAGAGAGCTGTTGCTATAACAGGTCTGACCATGCTGTTCTTAGGAAGAATGTGGAGGGCTGGGACTTTCGAGGGGGAAAGCAGTTCCACGTTAGATAAGAAATTTCTTGAGTTGAGCATCCGTAGTCCCTATGACTGTCAGCACTACTGTCATGCAAGCTCCTACTAGGGTGACCCAAAAATCCATTTGCTTGTGGCATTCGGCTGCTTACATGGTCTAAAGTTCCAGTTTTCCACATTCCTCCAAAGAGTAGCACGGTCAGGCCTGCCACAGAAATAGCCCATCCATTCCCTGGTAACAACTCCCACCTTAAGCACTTTTCTGTTGCTAAAGAACCCAACCAGCAGCTAATCTTGCAATTTGTGAAAGAAAGAGTCTGAGGGATTTTCTGGTGCTAAATAAATGTTAATATTAATGTATTTCAAGGAGATAGTTAGGTCCCATCCCAAGTTGGAAGCTGAAATTCTGTAGCTTCAGCCACATGGTTCAGGATTCTAGGATACAGCAGCAAAAGGGATGTGGGACCTTCCCCTGAACTTAAAGAAAGCTGCTGAGCCAGCCAGGCAAGTGGCAGAAAAGTCCCCGGATGGAGGTCTGGAGAGGCTGTTGCATGAGACTATGAAAGCGATGTTTAGGTTACATTTAAAACCACAGGATGCTGGAGTTGCCTGAGCCACAAGATATCTGCCTAGGAAAGCTGCATACAGGGAATAGAAACAGCCCAAGTGAGGAAAGCATATGGCAGTTAGCAAACCTGGAAGGGCAGAGTCATGTAAGGCTGTTGAAGTCAGGCATAGAGTTACAGGGTTTGGAGTTTGCCCTGCCGAATTTAGGTTTTGCTTTGGTTCAATATTTCTTCACTGTGTCCCCAACCCTCCGTTTTGGAATGGTAATGTACATTCTGTGCCACTGTATGTTGGAAGTTTGTAATTTTTTTCTTTACAGGGGTTAATAATTTAGAGATTGTTCTGAGTCTCAGAGGAGGTTTTAGACTTTTAAACTGTGTTGAGACTATGAAGACCTATGGAGACATTTGATGTTGAACTATGTGCATTTTGTATTGGGATACATCCAAAGCCTATGAGGCAGGGAATGAATGCGATGCAGTGGTCTGAGTGAGAAAGACCCCCATAAGACCATATGTTTGATAGTCGCCAGTTGATGGAACTGTTTGGGAAAAATTAGGGTGTGTGGTCTTGCTGGAGTCGTGTGCCACTTGCTGGCAGTGTGCTTTGAGGTTTTAAAAACATGTGAACTCACTCATAAGTGGTTTCTAGAAATAAAGCAAAGAAAACCAGCCTACAAACCACACTCCCAGAGAATCTAGACAACAATGAGGACCTTAAGAGAGACATACATGGATCTAAGCTACATGAGACGTAGAAAGAGACAAGATCTCCTGAGTAAATTGGGAGCATGGGGACATTGGGAGAGAGTTGAAGGGGGAGGAGAGCAGAGAAAAATGTATAGCTCAATAAAATCAATTTAAAAAAAGAAAAATAACTAAAACACTAGGATAATGAATCCGGCTTGGGGCAGGAAGACTAAAGAAATAGGAACACACGAATTTCCAGCGAGGCCTCTGGAATTTGCTGTGAAGATTGTGAGGGCTGCACCGATTCCAATGCACAAGCTCTCTCATGTAACTGGACAGTTCCCTCCATAGTTCTAGACCCAACCATACACATAGATTTTCTCTTCAGACAAAAAAAAATGATATTCCCAATTAGTTCTCTCTGCCACCTACTTGCATATAAGACACAGCTTCTCAGCTATTACCCCAGCACCATTCCTATCTGTCTGCTGTCATGCGTCCCGCCTAGATGGTTATAAACTCTCCTGGAAGCTTCTTTGGTCATGGTGTTTTGTCTTGGCAAAAGAAACATAATCAAGACAATGATAAAGATGGAAGTGGAAAAGAACAGTAACTACCTCTGCATCTGCTGAACAAAAACATGCGCAGCACACAACCATTGTCCCCGGAGCGTCCTCTCTCAATCTTTCAGGAGGCTAGCCTCGCAAAGAATTGAAGGAGCATGTTGTGTTCTTAGCTCTGAAAATGGTCTTGCTTTCATTCCATGTGTGGCTCGGATGCATCCACTTCCTCTTACTTCCCCCCATTTTCACATGTATGCCATTATTTTCATAGACTGTGTATTTTAAAGCTGTGCAATCCTCTGTCACACTTGTTCTAGAAATATCTCCCCTCATCTCCGATCTCCTGTTCACTTCAGTTTTCAAGGTCACTTAGGAAAGGAAAAGTCGGACTCATATGAACAGCAACAGAAACACTTAAAACCCTTTCTACTGACTAGAGAAAGCTATGCTACCCACTGTCACTTGCTAATGCGTGTCGGTCCTCCCTTTCCTGACTGCTGTCTTTTTCTTTCCTATGACCCGTAACTCGGCAGTCTTTTGGCAGGATGAAGAAATCAAATGGAGAGTGTGTGCAAGACCTAAAGAACAATAGAGGAAAGAGGACAGGCGCTAGAGCCCATCGCTGGAGCCCACTCTTCTTTTGTTAACCATGGTTGGAATCACTAAGTGGCCTTTCCCCAGGGGCAGACAGGAAAGAGCTTGTGTGCCAGTCCTGGCACTATTTGTCTTTCCAGAGGAGTCGTGATGCATACAGCACTGCCCTCTGCCTCATGTGCTGTCTGTAACTACATTCTTGATGCACGGCAGGCAGATGAGCTGCTGAGTGTTTGCTGCCAGGCTGCACTGTACACCTGACATATTTCCTGTTTAGCTCTCTGTGGCCCAGGGACTTTGTTGGGCAACTGTGTCTTCTAGGAGTGTTGACAGCTATAGCCATGATATTTCACCAGCATAACTATCTAAACATTAGTTGAACACTGATAGTAATAGACATGCCAGAGTTGACAGGGGAAAGCCCATGTGGCCTCAGCCCTATACAGAGAAGGAACAACAGGCACCTAAGGAATGCTGGAAGTCAAAGAAATAGTCTTCCTCAAGGAAGAGCACACCAATTCTTTATATAATACCAAGTAGTCCTGAAAACCAGCAACATTACACATATTGAGTAGCATATATTTAGGAATATATATTAGTGCCAGTTGGATAATGGCTTTCTGAAAGGGCTCCCTGAAATTTTCCTGCTCAGGGTGTTTCTGTCATGAAGATCCTTGGCTCCTATGGGATGGTGGAACAAAGGAGGAGTGATCAACTGATCATGTGATCATGTGAACAACTCCTTGCAGTATAGTGTGCTTTGGACAGTTTATTAAGTTGCTTTCTCAAACACCTTGGAGGCAAGGTTTATTTGGCTTCCAGGTTACCCTCCATTATCGAGGAAAGCCAGGTGAGGAGCTCAAGGTGGGGACCAAAGATACCATGGACAAACACTACTTACTGGCTTGATTCTCCCGGGTTTGCTCATCTTTCTTCTGCCTTCTGGGAACCCCTGCCCAGGTCGGCACCACGCACAGTGTCCTGGGTCCTCCCACATCAATTGTCAATCTATAAAATGCCACACAGATATACCCAGAGGCCAATCTGATGGAGGCAGCTCCTCAACTGGGGTTCTCTCTTCCCAGATATGTCAAGTAGACAACCAAAGTTAGTCATCACAGATACGTAAGGTCAATTTTCCTGAGCAATGTACTGATGTACAATGTTTGTCATATGGATAAATAAAGCTGTGACAGTCACGTTCATTTCTCAGTGTCATACACAAAGCCACAAGGGTGGGTTCCCTTGAACTTTGGTGATTTTAGTTCTACACTTAGAGTGATGTGGGAGGGTTTTCTATCTATCTATCTGTTGCTTTCATTGGTTAATTAATAAAGAAAACTGCTTGGCCTGATAGGTCAGAACATAGGTAGGCAGGGAAGACAAAACAGAATGCTGGGAGGAAGAAGGCAGTGAGACAGTTGCCATGAAGCCAGCCACCAAGTCAGACATGCTTAATCTTTCCCAGTAAGCCACCACCTCGTGGTGCTACACAGATTATTAGAAATGGGTTAATCAAGATGTGAGCGCTAGCCAATAAGAGGCTAGAGATAATGGGCCAAGCAGTGTTTAAAAGAATACAATTTGTGTGTTGTTATTTTGGGACATAAGCTAGCCAGGTGGCCAGGAGTGGGGCAGCAGGAACGCGGCCCACTGCTCCTTCTACATTAGAGGTACCAAGGGTCAGTTTTATCCCTTGTCATAAGACTTAAGTCTTTTAGGCTCTGGTTTCCATCCCAGTCTCTGAGAATCATAAGAAGTCTGGTCATATCACAAATGGCCCAGAGGAAAATTAAGGGGCCTCACTGTGGTCAGAAAATAGACAATCAGCTAAGGGGATATTCTGGTTCAAGTTTTATGGGATATGAGTTAAATAAAATTTCAAGAACTCTGTTAATGAAAAGAATAAATTACCAGGCATAAAAATGAACATCCACTTGTTAAGAAAGCCCGCATGCTATAAAAGGTAGATGTAACAAAGCCGCCTACATCATCAGTTCGGCAAAACAGCCTGACACTTTCATTAACTAATGGGGATCTTTCTCCTTTTTTGTTCTTACACTGTTTTTGAGACAGTGTCTTACCCCATATCCCAGGCTAGCCTAGGATATTTTGAGACAGGTTCTTACCCCATAGCCCAGGCTAGCCTAGGATATTTTGCAGCAACACTTCTAATATATTTATGTATTTCCCATGCGTCTATTAGCTGAGTAAATGAATAGTTTTAAATTTCTTTTCCCTTCATCCAACAGTAATTTTGTATTGCATCTGCTTTTTTATGGAGAAAACAGAGAATTAGTCTTTAATGGAATTTAAACATTTAATTATTAATATGTAAATAAGCATCTTTCAATTTCACAACTTATTTTGGTAATTTTTTTATAGCTATCCACAGGTTGATCAAATTGCACAAAACTCATACTATGTTTTCTTTCTTCTTCTTTTTTTAAATTCCAGATAGACTTAAGCTATAATGTTATGACAGACAGTCTGGTGCTTTCTAAGCTGAGGGATTTTGATAAATTTGACATTCTATAATTTCTATTTAGAAAGGAAAAATTGGTGACTCTGAATCGTCAGGCATAGTCCTGTATTCCTGCTTGGCTGGAATTCCAGCTGACTGACATCCATGGCTCTCCCTCCTCCCCGGTCACCATGGCACAGAGCTGGTGTTCCGTTGCGTTTTACACTAGCCAACCTCTGGCTCTATTCATTCCCGTACGTGCTGTTCCACCATTTCTCACACACCTGCACTACTGATACTTGGGATCCCAGGACATGCACAGCGTGGTACAACCTCCAGGCCCACACCTTCTTGGCAGGAAAGTAGTATTTCTCTTGTTCAGGCAAAGAGGGGAAAGTTACCTACCCATAACTTTACTAGAAACCCCTACCATTCCTCAAAAGCTGTATTTGTGTCTCCACCTTTCCTTTAGTGAGATTCTAAAAATGTCCACAGACATTTAACTTCTTGATACACAGGAAGCATATTTTGGAGGGAAATAATAGCAGAAAGAAACTGTGGTCCAAACTCACTGTACTTTAATGGCCCCACTCTGCGTATTTCTCATGAATGTGTAAGCATGTTAACACGTGCCTGGAATACCTTGCAGGTTGGAAGAGAAAGTCACACTTACGAAAAACGACAGTTTAGATTTTGTAGCTTTGTGGTAAAGGCTTAGACCATCAGGACCTCTCAAAGGAGTAAACTCTTCTCTAGTTTTTCTTGAAATAGAGCAATTCTAGAAAATGAGTCAAAATACAAAACCTTCAAAACACATACAGCTAATTGGGACGAGACCAGCACACTTAGATTTATTTCTGTACAAAATAATCTTCTAAAATTCACCTACTCTAAAAAGGCGAAAGAATCACAAATAGGTCTAAATACATCACGTTCCTCTCATCTACTTACAAATCACCCCCCACTCTTATTTGCTTTCCAAACAACTCTAAAAGTAAGTGTTATCATCTTCACTTTACAAATAACGAAACTGCGGATCCTGGGACTCTTACGTCGACTCTTCCTGTTTGTAAGCGTTATCTTAATAACTGTCTACCCACCAGGTTCTCTAGGAAGGCAAAGCTACAAAGAGGCCAGGTCCCCCTCCTGGGAAACTTGCTTCAGTCTTTCCTTCTCTGGTTAACTATATGCAAAGCAAAACAAACCCCTCCTCACCCCTGCCCTCCACTCCAGTGGTTTCTTAGAATTTGTTGACATGAAAGTATCTTAATAGTTTTGTTTTTGAGTTCTAAAAAAAAAGCGAAAAAAAATATTTTTTTAAACAGAAGCTAGGAAGTCCTCATCTACTTGACTTCTAATAGTTGGGCCTTAGAGTTCTGGCCGTGACCCTCTCCTGACATTAAACGCTCTCTTCCTGGGGAAGAACATTAAGTTCCAAGAGCTTAGGTGTGTGCTAGTATTTCCCTAGGTAGACCTGGACTCTTCACTACTGCTCCACAGCTGCCTTTGACATCTCCTGGATGGCTATCCTCTCTGCACAGTGAAGGTGGTACCCAGCCTCCCCCTCCTTAGGAGCAGGTTCAGGATCCTGTGTGTTCCTGCTGTGCTTGCTTTCTTTTAGCACACTGTGGATGTTGGGGTTTTCTGATTCTGAGTTTCACACAGCATCTCTTCTTTTTTCAGCCCTCTCTGATGCCTTCCTCACTAACCTATCTGCCAAAGTCTCCGCTTAAATGTCACTCTCAGGGAAAACCCTCCCCTACCGAGAGAGAGCTGGGAGCCCTTCTCATCCTTCTCAATTCTGCCAGCTGATATTATTTTCATCTGCCTTAGTGAGCAGTCCGGCTAGGATGGTTTAAGTTCAGCCTCTCGTGTGAAGCGGCCAGCAGGAGACACTTTGGAAGTGGCACGGTATAACAGCACCAGGATTCTAACTTGTTAGCGCAACTACAATTACCTCATAGTTTAGAACTGTTGCTGTCCCTCCAGCTGTCGCTCCCCAATTCTAAGAAGGAAAGTAAGGTAAAGGGGCACTCTCCTTCTAACTTAGTTATCCGCCTTTAAGGAGTCACCCTGGAAATATCCCTGAATAATTATGTTTGCATCTCAGGCAGTAGTAGTTAGAGTACTGTGGGCACGTTAACTATAGAACAGCTAGATTAGGTCTTTGAGTTGGGTGTATTTCCAATAAAAATAAGGAAAATGTTCTGCACAGTAGGCAAGCCACACTTTCCAACACACTTGCATACTTTCTTTTAAAACAATCTGGCTAATTAAATCCCCACTAAGCTGGCTTTTATTTTCTACACCAACACCGCGGCTTCCAAAGTAACAATTCGGGAAATAGATGAAGCTTTTTTGTGTGAGAAAGTCACTACTGTTGCTAGGCGAATCAATGCATTTTATACCCTGGGGAGTGACTTTCCTTTTGATCTGGAGGAGGAAGAGCACGGATGGCCACACGATTATGTAATCATGTCAAATTATCTCTTGGTTTATAAGAGCACGGCATGCTGAGAACAAGCCTCTTCCGGGTGAGCTCTTTAGGAGGGAAGTAAGTCTTCACACACATGTTACCTCATGGCTATTTATGGCAAAGACAAAAGTCGAACGAAAGATATATTACATACATGCCTCTGTTTATCACCTGTGTTAGGACCTGGGTATTTTACTTTCAGCTAACTTTATCTTGCCTATGGTGATTTCATTCACTTAAAAGTCTTCCTTCGTGCTAATAGTTTGGGGGCTCTTTCTCCTAAGGATTTCTAGAAGTCATTTATTTTTCTTATTCTTCTTCTTTCTTGTCTTCTAATGACTGGGTGACAGAATGCTCCGGTCACAGACACAGATGACAAAATGTGTGTCATCTGGTTCTTCTGGGTTGCGCACAGGTGGGGACAAGTGCTCAGGGGTTCCGTGAGCTGCAGCGGCCTTAGCAGCCAGCTCTCTTCCCCCTAAGCCAGCTTCAGGGAGCTGAGAAGGCAGGCCATGAGTTGAAACCACGGTCCTTAAAGGCAGCATTTAAACATGCCTGTGGGATCATGACGGAATCCAAGAATACATATTTACAGATTGATTTAATCCATAGGATTGCAGCTGTTTTCAGCAGCGGAACTTCCCTTTACAACTTAGAGACCTCCTGATGACTTCCTAATTCTGTCTTGGAAAGCTGTGCCTCCCGGACAGAAAGACCATGCTCCTGCCGGGAGTTCCAGTTCTCTATATGAGAATGCATTCCGCCTTGGGATAAAGGGAAGGTAACCGAGATGAATGGATGGAGGGATGAGGGAGAAACACACTGCAAGAGCTCCACTGAACAGGCCAGTCTCTTCCAGTTCTACTCTGGTCATTCCCAGTACTACCAGAGAAAGGGGCTCAGGGATTGACTCTGACATCATCTAACATTAACTGTGTCTCCCATCTGCCCTGTAGCAGCTTCTAGGAGGCTTGTTACTAATCAGAACAGGTGTAGCCCATGCAGCCCATGAGAGCTCTGCAGGGTTGTGTAGGATCTGGGCCCAGAGAGGAAGCTTCCTCCTGGGAGGAATGTTTTCCTGGGGAGACTAAGTTCCTAACAGTTAGGGGCAGTATTTCATGATGGTGCACGGCCCGATCACTGAGTGACAGCTCTAGAGGGTCGCTTTCCCTGTCAACACTCACCGAAGCAGTCCTTTTAACAGGGATGAGGAAGACTCTCACCCGGCCTTTAATTTGCCGTGGTCTAATCACTTGTACGTTAGCATCCGAACACACAGTTGGCTACAAACGCAGCTTTGGGGAAGTGCATCCATTCAAATCTTTCACACACTGGTTTTTTTTTTTTTTAACTGAGCTGTTTTTACTGTTTCTAACACAATTACCTAATTATTTCAATAAGTCGTGTAGTTGTACAATAACACTATATCAGAAAATATAGTTTTATGATTGTAAAATTATGCTTTTCTTGTACAGATAGTTGTTTCTAAGTGTAAAAGTGTTAGTATTAGTAATTAGCTTGTTCTTAATTTATTTTAATTTGAAGTGTGGAATCTGTATACTTTTACCATTATCATAACTAATGCTTGGATCTTTGAACTTTCAATCTATTTCCTATAGATGTCAAGGGAGTGTTTTTGAAATAAATGGAACTATTTCATCAATCTGTTCTGTAATATGGTAAATACAGCTCTTTTTTTCCCCCAGATACTACTAGTACAATTTCTTATCCTCTTTACTATTTCACAGGAAATGAGACGGGCTTATCCCATGTGTTCATTTCCAAAGTTTATAAAGTTCTCAGAGTCCTGTGCTCTTTGGGTCAGAGCTGAATTGGGGTTTTAACATTTTCAGAGGAAGCCATGGCTCTGTAACATTGAATATTCCTGTCCACTAAAATGCTCCCTTCTTTGGGTTCTCAGTATTTATGATTGAGTAAATCTCCAGCCCCTTGCTCGGTGTGTTAGAGAACTCAAGATTATTGAAGCTTTAGGCCTTAAATGACCTTTGTTAGCATTGACCAACCAGAACTATATATCATGGAGACTAATACTGAATGACCCTGCAAACAATGCTGCCCTGGGTTCTTAGGGGCTTTGAGAAAACAAAGTCCAAAGGCTGAAACTCATCCTTAATATTAGGCTATGCTCCAATCAGCCCCAAGATTGGGCTCTCTTTCTTTAAGTTGGTTGTAGGACATCAATGTGTGCCTTTGTTACTATACTCCAGAATGCCCCTCTCTTTCAGCAATGTCTTTATGCACAGCATCCACAAGGCTGGTGGAGGTGAGAAACCACTTTCGCACAAGTCCCTGTGCACACGAAGGCCATCTGCTTGTCAAGTGTCGGGATAGTCCAACAGCAAGCCCTGGAAACGTAAAGCGAATGCTGCCTGGAGGTTATGCCGTAGATTGCTGGCCTGGGGAGATCACAAGTAAGGACATTCTGAGATGGAAGCTTTCTGACACACACTTAAGCTGCTCTTTCTGCACTGTGAAACTCTAGGAAGCCAAAATAGTGCTTCTTTATCACCTCAGAAAGGATCTTAAGGGAACTGAGGCCATCACCAAGGAGAAAGTACAGAATTTTGTAAGCATCTGGGCCTTGCTCATTTACTAGAATGGATCTGAGCACTCCATGGGTCAAAGTACCCCAGAGAATCTCATAAAAGCTACCATCCCCTGTCTATAAACAGGCACATGCATTTCATACAATATCGGGGTTTATGAGTGCTTTGCAGCCCATCTGCAGGTTTCACAAGCCCTGCCAGCTTTGTGGACGTCTAGAGAAGTCTGCAGAAGTAAGCAGGCTGCCATTGGCTATGACAATGCAATAAGGAAAGAGAAAAGAAAAAAAGCGAGGTGCGTGCATGCGTGAATGTGGGCAGGAGAGCTGATGGTGTTAACCAATAGGAACCATTTTCTCGAAAACCCTGAGGTGCATTTCCTGATATCAGAAGTAACACCTTTTGAGATGCCTGGAGCAAACTCAGCGGCTTCAGGACACTGGCAGTGGTACAGAAATAAGAAACGACAGCCAGAAAGCCAGTCAATCAAAGGGTCAGCTTTCTCGTTGAATACTGGCAACATTGATTTGACAACTATTTAGTGAGCATCTGTAAGGTGCTGCACAGAACTGGGTGGAAGAGACACTGTGCTGATGCAGATAAAAATGGTACTTATTGCCCATTAGGGATCAATATGTAACAAATTCAGAGTCCCTAATAATTACTATAATTTATTTCTGTCCTTATATATTATTATACAGGTTATAATAACACATAATACATTGCTGCTGGTAGTGTTCTTATTTATAGAAGCAGGACAGTGGCCTGGAAGGGATCAATTCCCTCTACCTAGGATTAGAGCCTATACCTCTAACAGGGTTCATAGAGCAGCTGCCTCCCATCATGCTATGCACTGGGTATTATTTAAGGCAACTTTCACCCTGTTAGAGAAATTCTGTCTTCTTCTGAGCTAAACATAACCAAATATCCATCTATCATTTTGTCTTTCTGATCAGAAATGGGGTGTGGTAGGCTGTGAACTAACCAAGTAAGTCAACTCTTGTTTAGGTGATCTGGTAAGAATCTTTCTCTCAAATTTAGCCAACACATGGCTTTGGAGAACGCACCTGTATCGAACATGACAGCGGAAAAACAAGTACAAACGTTCTGGAGTTTTGGAGGGAAGGAAAGGAATATTTGAGTCTAATGGCTTAAGTTGGAAGGAAACTATCGTTTTACATTCTTGCAGCTTTATCGTCCTGGACCTGTTCGTGTCAGTGTTTACAGAAGACTTGGGAAAGAACACGGGAATGGTCTTCAAAGACCACAGAAGACACATTCTTTACAATCCTTTACAAGTTGCTGTCCTTGAAAAAGAAAAGAGGTCTGGGAGAGCTCCCACCCACATCCCCCACTCCTTTCTTCTGGAATGCTTGATCTATTTCCTCTAAACCTGAAGGAAAAAGACTTCTCCCTTCAAGTCTGGCCAGAAGAGAGATATCTGTAATTATATGGATTATTGGGGGGAAATGCAGAATCACAAAGGCAATGGCCAATGAGGAAAGTCAATGTGAGCCCAGTAGGCTCAAATGATTTCTGATACCAGGCATCCACCTTGGGAGTGGTTGGCAAATCTAGAACCCCCAGTTAGGGCTTTATATGGTTGGGTATCTCCAAGGCATACCTGTCTGTTCTTTTACTACTTTATGGACATTTTACTCATATTTTGTGCCTTAACTACCTCATGGATGTCATATACAAGAAAAAATACTTATCATGCCCAATCAAATAAATCTGTGCTAATGCTTTTTTTTCTTCTCCGAAAGAATTTCTTCTTGTCACCAAAGAGTATTTCTTCAGACAACCAAATATTTACGTTGGTTCAGAACAAATGTTATTTTATGGCTACTAAAAAAGAAAGGAGACAGAATAGATTAGAAAGTTCTGTGATAGGCTTTCCCGAGACAACCAGGAAATAGATTGCTCAAATGAAGAAAACAGAAGCTTGAGAAGGATGTATAAGTAGACACAACAAAGGAATTTGGTTTTTCTTTTTAAATCTAGGCTTAGCTATGCAATAATCATTAGAAAGAAAAATGGAAAGTGGGCAAGAGAGATCACTCCTATATCCCCATGATGTCACTGATGAAATAATCACAAGGCTCAAATCCAGCCACCATAAGGCATCCCGCATCTCTAAGGGTTCGTTTGGAGGGGCGGGAGGACAAGACACACAGAGAAAAACAGCCCACAGCCTGACGGTATCCTCATATATTGAATGTACATTGGGGACTGTCCCTGAGCCTCCATTTGGAAGGACCATCCTGTATGCATGTACACTGAGAATCAAGGTTTGAGCAAGTGACATTAAAAGAAAACAACTTTGTTGTCACCACTGTTGAGCTCTCATTAATTTCGCTCATTTCCCTCATTGCCCTCACAGGAAGAGCTTTGTGGACTCTGTTCTGTCAGCCTTGCTGAATGCAATGAACGCCGAATATGAAAATATCTTGCCTATTAAAAACCTGGAGACACACGGCTATAGTTCTTTATATTTGAAAAGTATATGGAAAAGCAAGAAGAACATTGAACCAGAGAGAATCACATTTATGTGATTATACTATAATTTCATGACTAGATAAAGTATTAACAAAAGGGGCTAGTAAAGTAGAAATGACTAACCATTCGCTTTATGATGACGTCGGATTCCCCTCTGTATTTGGTGATTACCATTGGTTAATAAAGGATCTGTTTTGGGCCTATAGCAGAGCTATAATAAGCGAACAGAGCTAGGTAGGGAAAATAAAACTGAATGCTGGGAAAAAGAAGGGCAGAGTCAGAGAGAAGCCATGGAGCTGCTGGAGACAGACGCTGGGAACTTTACCTGGTAAGCCACAGCCACATGGCTTAATACACAGATTAATAGAAATGGGTTAAATTAATATGTAAGAGTTAGCCAATAAGAAGCTAGATCTAATAGACCAAGCAATGATTTAAATAATACAGTTTCTCTGTGATTATTTTGGGGCTAAGCAGCTGGAAACTAACAAGCAGCCTCCTCCTACATTATGAGGTGCAAGTGAACTAATTTTGGACTTCAATTAATATGGACCAAAGCATGTGGTACTCGGTGGGTATATTAGAGACCCTGCAGGGTTTCTATGCTTAATGAACTCATGATCAAAATAGAGACATACAGAGAGATGTCATATAAAATCAAAATTGCAGACTCCCTTATTTGGAAGGTATGGTAGCCTTCCATCGTTATGACGGAATATCTGAAATGATTAAATTATAAGGAGACACGGTTGACTTGGCCCAGGGTTGTAGGAATTACAGTCCACACCTGGGTATTTCTACCGCACAAGTTGACTTTTAAAGAACTCACTCTTATTTCAGGGCTCTGCTGAGCTGGCTATTGAGGAGCAGGTACTTACATGCAAGGATGATACTTAGTGTCTCCCCAGGACATTTCTAGACAAAAGTTTGCTCAGAAAAGTAGACTTTAGTGTGTGTGTGTGTGTGTGTGTGTGTGTGTGTGTGTGTGTCTAATTTCTGTTCTTGGGGGTTTACCATATAAATATACTGCTTTTTAATTTATTCTATATTCAAATGCAAAGCACTAATATATTGTGCTATCATGAAACAGTGAAACATTTGGTCCTAGCAATTGCCTGTTTGTGTCCTTGACTCCCATTACTCTCCATGGGGCCACTCCAAAGATCTAATTGGGATGAAGATGGCTTACGCCCTTCATCAACATGGATGTGGCAGACTTAGTATCTATGTCAACAGTACAAAGGCAAAACTGGAGAAGCTAAACCTCTGACCCAGACAATTAAACAGCTACGGAAACAAAGGTGCTTGCGAACGAACTGTGAGTCATGGCTTCTACGGCAGGCCTCTAGTGATACAGGGTCTCAGAGTTCCTTCTGGATCAGCAGCTCTTGGCTGCTTCAGAGCAGCAAAATAAATAGCAGTTATCTAATCAGTTATCTAATCAATCTTACATTAGCATCTAATAATAAGCTTGGTCTCTTTTATATTTTGAGTGGTCGAAAGAAATTTGCAGCATTTTCTACAGAGGCTAGATGTGTGTTTTCCTACTACCATGTTAAAGTATATAGAACTGGGTTGTTTCAGTATTAAAAAAAAGAAGTATGAACCCAACACCTGCCATTGATTAGACTCTGCATGGGTAGAGTGAGCATAGCAACATCTGCACCAGTCCCACCCTCCTGCTCGTCTGAGGAGCAAACCCTGGCATGTATTGAAGTGCTGTTAGCAATTCAGGTGTGTAGTCGAGTTTTAGGCACAAAGCTACTCTGTGATGAAAGAATTACTGACTTTACAATGGTCTTTCTGGAACGTTAGTTATGGCTATAGAAGTCGGAGGCTTTTGCGAGTCACCATTTCATATACTGAAGATTTCCTCTAATGGATCCCTTATGAGCAGGGTTTGAATTTTTTTCACATTTTTATGGGATCTGATAACATTATACCACTAAACTCCAGATAGCGTGACATCTGATGTCGTATAAAAAGGATTGCTAAACTTTTAAACAGTGTCTTATAAATACAAAATTAAGATACTAACAATTTTTCAAATAAAGTGGAAAAAAATCTCTCTGTCTTTGGCAAGGAAATCTTTCAGGGGTCAGTAAAGGTTTCTCATAAAAGCCTCTGATTCATTATGGTTAAGCATCATGTTAAAAAAAAAAGAAGTAAAAAACATTTACCAGCGCCGTCTTACCCTTTTTCTTCTGGCTGACATAAGTAGGCAAGGTTATTACTCTACAGATTTGTCTGTTAGGTCACTGAAGCTGAGTGTGTCATAACTAAATGGCCACTAAACTTTGTGAGATTCCTAGCAGGGAAGACCATTAGCACACATATAAAAGCAACTGGGAAGCTATTTAAATTTCTGCTATGAGAGAAAAACCATTGGCTAGTCTCTGTAAGAGTTTTCATGCAAACTCTAAATTTGAAGATGTAAAAATCGTGACATAAGCCTAACTATGAACTTAACATGTCTAAAAAATTAAATAGGACCGCGGAGATGGTTCAATGGAGTGGGTCAGATATAGAAAGAAAAAATTGGTAGCTCAACATCAAATATATACTTTTCTTTCCTTCTAGACATTTTCTGGGGTTTGTATCTGGAGGGTAGATTTACAGACAGCCAAAACAAGCTGTCAAAACAGTATTTAAGGCTCTTGTGAGTGACTGTTTGGCATAATGCAGATGAAATGGTTGACTGAGCTTTTTCTCTTCAGAACAGATTGCTCTGCCACTGTGAACCTGTCATGTCTCTCCACAAACCCAAGACAGAGGGTCCCAAAAACACTTTAAGAGGGTGACTTGTTTCTCATACGCCTAAAGATCTCATCACCATCAATTAGTACTAGTTAATCATTCAGGTCGGTGTGGTGAGCTGAATGGCCTCCTGTCTGGATAAAAGCCCTCTACTGTTGAAGTGTGCCTTGCCACCACCTCATTTATTCTGCATTGTGGGGAATGAGTCAATGTGTGACAGTGAACTTTCTAGAAAATATAAGCTTGTTTGCTAAAAAGAAAATCGACTTATATGTAACCATATTGAAAGAGGTCTCTAATATGTGTTCATACCTACCTGTGCTCTTGAAAATGCTATAGGAAACAGATGCTAAATTCCTAAGATCCCAATTATGATAATTAACTATTTAACTAATGCAGAGAACATAGGGAAATGAGAGGACTGTTTTGTCTAGGAAGGGAACACAGAACTGCCTCGAGGATCCAGGCTGCTGGCGAACCCTGCCTCTGTCCCTTATTAGCTGTGCATATTTAATCATGCTGGCACAGCAGCTTCTTGCTTTAAAGCGAGCACATTAGAGACTGGAGAGATGGTTCAGCAACTCAGAGCACTGGCTGCTCTTCCAGAGGACAGGGGTTCAAGCCTCAGGATGCACATAGTGGTTCATGGCAGTCTGAAACTCCAGCTCTGGAGGATCTGAGACCTTTTCTGGCATCTGCAGGCACTTCGTGCAACATAATGCCCAGACAAACATGCAGGCGAAACACCCGCACACAGAAAGTAAAAATAAGTAAATCTAAAAAATAATTTTAAAGGGAATACCACAGCATAAAAGTCAATCAATCTTTATCTTTTGTTACTGGGTAGTTTTGCCAGCACCTTCAACTTCTGATGTTTAATCTATTACAGACTGTGAAGCCAGACAGCAGATGTATTAAAATTCCACATAACGGAATAAGAAATTTTGGAGTGGAATTTTTAGAGTGATTCTCAGTTGACTTTAAGACTTTTGACTTTGACCCTGGGTGTGCAGGCTTCTACTTACGTTCTTTTTTTTTTTTTTTTTTTTTTTGCAAAAGTGTATTGACACACGAACTCAGACGACTCTAAAAAGAACTGGACCGAAACAACCTGACGAAACAGCAACAGCTAGGGGAATCCTGACTGCTCCTTGGACTGGAGAGGGAGGGGGAGGGGGGCGGGGGCGAGGGAAAGGGAAATGGGAGGAGGGGAGGAGGTGAAAATTTGTAAAATTATATAATTTAATAAAAAAACCTGCAGGCCAGGCGGTGGTGGCGCACGCCTTTAATCCCAGCACTCGGGAGGCAGAGACAGGCGGATCTCTGTGAGTTCGAGTCCAGCCTGGTCTACAAGAGCTAGTTCCAGGACAGGCTCCAAAGCCACAGAGAAACCCTGTCTCGAAAAACAAAAAAAAAAAAAAAAAAAAAAAAAAAAAGAAACCACAGAGTTGACGCTCATCTAACTTGAGATGGGGGTCTAAACTGTTCTTGAGCGCCTTACTGTCTGTGACTGTGAAGACAGTAACAAATTGATTTCTCAGTCTGGAAAATTCCCATTTCATAAACCGGTTGTGGAGATTAAACTGGGCAACACATACCAACTCTAGCGTCTCACATATGAGAATTCAGTATCAGCCATTACAGTATTATCATTTCTAATAGACGTAAATGACACTGGAAGTTTGCTGTTTGGAATATTCAGTGGGATCTTTCTCATCTCCTCTCCTCTCTCCTTACTTTTTTTAAGAGGGTCTCACTATAGCACTCAGGCTGGCCTCGAACTCATAATCTTCCTGTTCAGCCTCCCAACTAGCTGGCAGGTCAGTATTGGTTAGGTATTTTGTCTTGTTCCTCCCTCTCCTTCCCTCTGGGAAGAGAGAACCTAGATTAAGAAAATGTTTCCCTTGTTCTCTTCAGCAATGCTGGAACTGGAAAGATAAGAGAAGATCAACAAGCCCCTCTCATGCAAGGATGGCATGCACATTTGTGCTCCACATTATTGGAGAAAGATAGACACCTAACAAACAGCTCTCTGACTGTGATAAAGACCATGAATGAGAGCAACTTTGGCTCCTTTTCATGTCTGTTTTCCAAGGAGAGACAGAAAGGGTGTGGCTCTTAATGGGAGGGGGAGTCGAGAGGGAGGAGAATCATAACCAGAATATATTCTATGACTAGAATCTATTTCAGTATAAGAATGAGAAATGAAAACACCTCCATCGGATTGGCTTGTAGGCGAGTCTGTGGGGGCATTTACTTGGTTAATAATTGGTATGGGAAGGCCCAGTCCACTGTGGATGGTGTGGTCTTGCATTGTACATTAAAAGCAAGCTCAATCAGCTACAAGGAAGGATCAAGCCAGAAAGCAGCACGCCTCCGTAGCTACTACCTCAGTACCTGCCTCTAGGTTTCCTACCTTGAATTCCTACCCCAACTTCCTTTCATGAAAGACGGTAGTAAACTGTTATGTGAAGTAATCTTTTCTTCACCAAGTTGCTTTTCTTTATGGTCTTGAGCACAGCAATGGAAAGCAAACTAGAACAGAGCCCGTTCCAATGATGAGATCTTAACCAGGATAGACTTAGTTTCCATACCATATAAGAACCTATTTTCCCACCTCTGTAGTAAGTCCACATAAGCACATTTAAAATAGTTCATAACGAGGATGCTTATCTTCATTAGCTTGTAGCTGCTCCAAGATGTCAGGGAAGTAAAAAGGGGAGTGTAGAAACACAGGGAGAAGACGAATTAAGTATGAGTTCATGTTATTATTAAAATAGCATCTGAGTTATCTGTTTTCTTTAATGATAGGCACTAAAATGTAGTGAACTTTAATCTATGTAGACTTTTGAGGGAGACAGAACCAGAGCATATGGAAATAAGTACAGGAAGAAAAAACATCTCAAAATATAACTCTGTCTCCAGTTACCTAGCTACGTTTCTCTAAGCCAGTCAGCCAAACTGGTAGTGGGTTTTGTTTCTTCTGTATTTTATCAGAGTTCTATGTTTTCTCTTGCTTCTCCATCTAAGGTACATCTGAGCTTTGAAATCTCCCCTGGATTTTCCTTTGGTTTGGCCGAGTTCACGTAGGTCAGAAGACTTGGTGTCAGCTGAAACAGCTGATGGGAGATGCTTAATACTTAGATTTAAATTTAAAAATGAATTTACATGCGAACATGCTCCGAAGTGTGGAATGGATGCCTTGGCATGTTTGTGTGTATCCAGTAGGATTATGCCATTTGTTGTCAACCAAGTGGGGGAATGGAAGCAATGGTACACACCAATGCATTCTCCTCTAATTACGGGTGTAAAACTAGTTCATAAAATACCAGCTGTTTTCATAGCTTACTGGAGCTATTGTGGCACAATGAGAATGAAGTCCATCTAAGGTCATATAAAATCAGTACCAGGTTGATAAGCGAGCCCAGTTTTTCTGAGGAAAGAATTCAGGGGTTTGTTTCAATGACTGCCTTTTTTTGTTCGCATTTTCTGCATATACACATAAACACATAAATGCTTCTAAGTCTAGGTTTTATGATGAGTTTGCTTAATAGTTATCAAACATTTTGCAGTTTTAGAATATAACATGATTAGTAAACACCAAGTTAAGATTACAGAGAAACTCAAATCAGCTGAAACAATTAAGATAACGTTGTTTGAGGGAGAGGATAAGCAAGCTACTCCATTTCCAGATATTTTCAACAAAATGAACCAAGCAAATGATCAAAAGCCAAAGCAACTAACCACAGTGCAACTAAGTCCAACAAGGGGTGGTACTCACTGTGAGCGTGGGTGCACATGCATGTGGCTGTGTGTATATGTATGTGCACATATGTGTGGAGGATGAACTTGAGTCTCAGGCACTCGCCACTCTGTTTATGGAGGCAAGGTCTCTCCCTCAACCAGGAGCTCACAGACTCCACTAGTCTAGTTAGTCATGCTGACTAACTAAATTAACTAAACTAACAGGGGCTCCTGTCTCTGTGTGAACCCCTCCCCTAGTGCCGAGATTACAGGTAGACACCACATCCAATTGGCCCTGACATAGATTGAGAGGATCTAAATTCCAGTCTTCACGCTTGCCTAGAAAACATGCACACACACCCCTCCCCCCAAAGCCATCTTCTCCACGTATTACGGACTGGACTGTTTTCTGTGCCACCCCTCCCCCACTCCCCAGGTCATTGCTCCATTTTGCTCTCTTTTCCTCCTTTCTTCTGAAGAAGACAGACCCGTTTCATGCTGAGGCATGTTAAAGGAACAACACCAGCACGACACATTCATTTGTCCAGGTAGGATTCCTTAAACAGAATGTCGCAAGTCTATGAGGGGCAAATTAAGCTCGATGCTAAAGACAATAACAAAGTGTAACTCTGAGAACATGGAGCCAAGACTGGAAGCTTTGGTTCAACCCAAAGATATGTCACGTCACATAAAGCATTTCAAGTCTCCTTGTTTAAGTTGTTTTATTTCTGAGAAGGCAAATGGCTTAGGTAACAGCTATTGATCTTCCCAGTGCTGATGCTGTCACAAGAAAATTGATTTTGTACCTTACGGGGAGATGCTCTGGTGGCCCCACAGGACTGCTGTGTGCCGCGCACCGCGCCCCCGTGTCTGCGTTTGGTGTGCTTTTACCCAGTTACCGAGCTTCGGGCAAGGGGCAGGAGGTTAAAATACACAAACACACACACACAATCTCGGTGGAGACCTCCAATTGCCGTGCACCGCACCCCCGTGTTGGCGTTCGATGCACTGTTACCCAGTTTGCGAGATTCGGGCAAGGGGCAGGAGGTTAAAATACACAAACACAGACAGACAGAAAGACAGAGACATGGGTCATCCTTGAATTCCCCAAGAATGCCCCCTTTATTGTGTTCAGGGGCAGATTGTATAGAGATAGCCATGCCCTAGCCAAACCCACCAGAAACCACTATCCTGCCATCAGGAACTCCTGAAGGTCTCGTGCTCAGAGCAGCTGTAGGCACTCAGATCAGGGGATTATAAGAAATTCAGGATCTGGGGTCTCACTGCTCCCAACCGCTGTTAACTGGTGATGTGCCCACTGACAGCTCAGGGTTCCCTTTCCTTACTACATCAAGTTGTTTTTCTTCCTTCCTCCCTCCTCTCTCCTCTTCTCCCTTCCTCCTCTTCCCTCTTCTCCCTCCCTCCTCTCTCCTCTTCTCCCTCCCTCCTCTCCCCTCTTCTCCCTCCCTCCTCTCCCCTCTTCTCCCTCCCTCCTCTCCCCTCTTCTCCCTCCCTTGCTCTTTCCCATCCTTTCTTTGGGCAGAAGTTCCTTTGTTCCTTTAAATATTCAACATCCTTTTCTTAACCCAAAATTTGATGCCTGGGAAGAGATCACATGAAATTTGTTAAATTTAATAAATTAAAGGGCAGCGAGAAGCTAGTGAGAAGTCCAGGTGGTGCGCTAACCTCAAAGACAAATGAACTTGGCGCCTGGAGTCCGTTCAGGTCTGGTGATCTCTTGTGATGGCCACTCTTCCTTGCCAGCTTGAATGTGCCTAAAATCACCTAGGTAACCACGAGACAGACTTCTAGGGTGTCTGGGAGGTTGTTTCCAGGGAAGACTAGCTGAGGGGAAAGATTCAGTCTGATGCCTTCTGGCACCACGTCTGCTCTGGGAGCCTGGTGGGATAAAGGGAGAAAGCCAGGAGACTCCCTGCATCCCTTTCGTTCCACTTCCTGGCCACACTGACAAGCCCTGCTGATGCTCACTGCCACATTCTCTTGACATGAGGACTTAGTCATTTGAAGCCATGAACCAAATGATCCTGTTCTCCCTCAAGATGGCGTGTCAGGCATTCTGTCACCGGGTAGAGAGAGGGAGTACTCCACATCTGCTATTCAAACCAAGTGTGATTTTTTTCGTCACCTTGGTCGCTTCTAATATCACCCAGTATTGCACCACAGTCTCACCATGGCTCCCCATGAGACCACACTTGATCACATGACAGCAGCCTTCTCACTCTCTAAACAGTCTCTTCAGAAAACACAAGCTCCTGATCAAACACTCAGCATGGCTCCCAACACCATGAGGATGATTTTCAATCCCACCCTGGTTTAGTCACACCTACAGAATTCCATCATAATCCCTTGTCAAGCTCTTTGGGTTCATCCTATTGTTTCCTGTCCAGAAGACACATGAACTTTTTTTGACAACTATTCTTTTTTTGGAACAGCATGATAATTTAATAATATTTAATAAATAGTACTTTATAATATTTTGTTATCACTAACCCGAAAACATGTACCATTGTTAACTAAAATTTGTGTAATTTTAGTAAATGGTAAAATCCACTAATTCCTTTTAGGACATTTACTCAAATGTAGATTTTATGTACTTTGCCATGGTATATCAAAGCAATAGAAATTATTCTGAAATAGCTGTAAGATTCATATTTTCATTTAAGCATCCTTGCTACATAGAAAATATAAAGTTACTCTCTCAACAGATGAAAAATGCATATATATATATATATATATATCTGAAAAAATGCTCCCAAAAGTACCAAAAAACTTCCTGAACTTCCGTTAACACTGTATGTTAAAATCTTGATGAATTTTAAATGTAATAAAAAGCTTCATACAATACTGTTGTAGCTTCACACATGGTATAGGTCTATAATATCAGGCAGGTGAGGCAACGTGAGTACAAAGGTCAACTATTCCTATCAGTTCTTTGAGAGTTGCGTGGGATGCATGTTGTCTGTAATTCACCTCTAGCTCTTCTTTCTAATTTTTTTCTTTTCTTTTTCCAGACAGGGTCTCTCTGTATAGCTTTCTCTTTCCTGGGATTCACTCTGTAGGCCAGGCTACTCTCAGACTCACAGAGGCCTGCTTCTGCCTCCCAAGTGCTGCGATTAAAGGCGTGTGCCACCACTGCTTGGCCTAGTTCCTCCTTCTAATTCCTGTAAGATTCAATCCCTCTAGCCTAATCCTCCAGCTTTGTGTCCTTGTTTTGATAATAACCTGTACACTCTACTTTATACTGCTCTTATAACCATGGATATGAGAGCATCCACCAGAGCCACACCCTTCAAGAAAACCAACTCTTCCTCCTCCAGAAGCAACAAAACTGCCAATAGCTCCTTGGTTAGGGTGGGCTCAAGAACTCCTTCCTATGTCAAATGAAAAGGTTGATTGGCTTGCTCATGTGCAAGTCTCGTGCAGGCAACAACAGTTATGAGGACAGAGACGTCGTCGCATCCAGAAGATCCTGGCTGTTTCATTCTAGTCTTCCCTAGTCTCTGGCTCTTAAAGTTCACCTGTCTCTCTTCTGTCACGGTGCCTGAACTCTGCAGGGTGGGGTGTGATAGACATCTGTGGCTCAGCATGTCACTGATATTTGTTCTCTACACCCAGACTAGGGGTTTTCTGTGTAACCCACCGTCCACTGTGAGAAGCATCCTCTCCGGTGCGGTCTGAGAGCTGCAGTGATCTCCAGGCAGAGGGAGAGGGATACAGATGTACCGTGCAGCTGGTACTGGTGGACGTTGGCTTTAGCTTCAGTTGCCTTACACCCATGAGGTTTATTTCTACTTCAGGGACTTTATTTTATTCTCTCTGCCTGGACTCCTGTTTTCAACCTCAGTTCTACTGAAGACATTTTCTGAGAGGCAACGTGAAAGAACTCCATGACAATTTGTGGTTAGTATCCTCTCCCTCAATTCTGCTTTTTTTCTACTTCATTAGCCACTGCTCTACATTGCCAACTTATATTATTATTATTATTATTATTATTATTAGTCCACCCTCACTAAAATAGAAAGTCTCCACCATTCTTGCCTATCACTCCATTTTCAGAGTATTTGTGAGTGTCCAGTAAGCAGAAGGCTCTCCATACATGTACAACTAAGGAGGAAGGCGATAACAAAAGACTGGAAAACCTTTCGGGTAGTTTCTCTCGAATCAAATGAAAAGAATGCTGTGTACCGGGAGAGTTCGGCTACACATGAGCTTGCTGGGCAGTCATCATCTAGAAGAAACGCTCTCTGGGCAAACCACAAGGCACTCTACTTTGTAAATGGTAACAGTCCTTTCCAGCTACCACATCACGTGTTCATGTATGTGGGCATATGAGGGGTATCGTCTCATGTGTGTTTTGGATGGAGAGGGAGTCCTGGCATAGCCCTTTTTCCTTGGATTGATAACTTATTGTATCAGGTACCTACTGTCATAACCTGGGCTATGCATGTTTATTGAGACCTATGGCCCTCTTAGCATAGGACAAACATTACCTCTCCCAAACTACATATCTTTCCGACATCAAACCATCAGGTTCATCCTGATTATCAACCTGATTGGATTGGGAGTCCTCAGGGAAATGGCTAAAATATCCCCCAGGGTAGGTTTGAAAGGAATTTCTGAAGATTAGATCATCTGGAAGGGCAGTGACCTATGGAATCGATTAATCCTTTGATGGATCCAAAACATGATGGCATTATGGAGAGGTGTTGAAAAGACAGGAGATGAGGCTTAGTTGCAGAAAGTAGGTCAGGAGGGCGGGAATATGTCCTTCTGCATTCCCTTTGCTTTCGGACCTGCCATGAAGCTAACCCCTGCTCTACCATGCCTCCTCTGCCGTGATTGAATGGAAATGAAAAGGATGTGACTGCTCCTAGGCAAGGGGGAAGAGAAAGAGGCAGGGACATCTGGGAGAGTCCAGAGTGCGCAGATGGTGAACTCTGGGCCATGTGAAAGGGGTGGGGTGGGGGCAAGCCAGGAGGCCAGGAGGGTAAAAGGTAGGCGGGATGAGACTGAAAATGTCAGGTAACCAAAATGGTTGGAATATATAGGGAAGGCCAGCTGGGGGAAGAGCAGCCCAGCCCCTGGACTGGAAAAATTTAGGGTAGGGGGACAGGGAATGCCATCCAGGAGGGCGGGGTAACAGGCAGAGAGAGACTTGGGGATTACGGGAGAACCTGGCATCTAGGTCAGCTTTGCTGTGTTAAATAGGCACCTCAGCCATTGGTCCCTGGACCTAACAGTGATGAACTGAATCCTTTGGAAGCCTGAGATTCCTTTGGGGCCTTGAGTGGTTTCTTTTAGCCACTGTCTCATAGATCTGCAGAGGAAGTAGAGTCAGTCAGAGTTTCTGTCATGACCAAGGTCCAAAACAAGTCAGGAACAGAGCCAGGCTCATCAGTGGGGACTCCGCATATCAATCCTTGTCAACTAACATTATCTCCCTAGTAAAGCAATGCGAGTCCGGTAAGGTCTATTTTCACACTCTCTCACAGTATTCCCCAGGAGAGTTTCAGTTTGGAGGCCTTCAGAATGTTCTTCTTGGCCTTTTATCTCTCAAACACAACATTTATGAAAGAAAACAGTACAGAGGCAGGAGGTGGTCCTGAGGGGGTCCATCTCCATCCCCATCCGAGAAGCTATTGACGCTTGATGGCTGGTACAGGACGGAGGCTCACTTCTTGGAAGGGTGACTCCCCGCAGGTTGCCTGTGCTTTCGTGAATAATCCCACACTGTGCACATGTGAGCAATACTCATTGGACTCCGAAAGTTATTTTCCAAAAATGTCTTGAAGTTGGAAAAAAGATAAACTGAGTTTAGAAGGTAGGGATTAGGTGACTGACACGCTCAAGATATGGAGTTTACCTCTATGAAATTAAAATAAAACATGAATAACTATTCTATGGTATAAGCGGGGGAAGCTTGGCCCCTTGTTAACAATGGGAGACATTCTAAGTTCAGGAGCGCTGCCTACCTGACAGTAGTGGGGCATGAAAGAATCAATTTTGTTTCTAATTCTTAATAAAAATTGTCTTCTGAAAGGATTTAATAAGCTCATCCACAGAGGTGGATTAGAAATGGATTCCAAAATTTGGGGGGAGGTTTGACTCAACAATGTAGAAAGCCCCCCTTGTCTTAAACCAGAAGAATAAAGCTGAAAACGGAGTTTCCTGGTAGCAAGTAGGTAAGTTTGCACGTCTAGAGGCAGGAATCTCTGCCTAACATTCTGGAACTGTTAGCTAATTGCCTCTATCTCTGTGACTTGAGCCCAAGTCCTCCTCGCTCTATCAATTTCTGATAATTATTTTTCTTACCCTCCGTTTTCTTATCTCTGAAGTGGAAATAACAACACTGACTTTTCAGGCAGGCGTGAGATAAATACATTCTATGTGTCCATCAACAAGCGTGCTGCTGGCTCTGAGGCCCACCATGACCCCGATTGTTGCTGTCTGAAGACTGTACACTCAGCTTGCTAGATAGATTTGGGGAAATAACTTATCTATATTCCCCCCCCCTTTCCTCAAAACATGTAACATACTTCATCTTGCTTGTTTCTGCTAGAGAACAGAAAAACAGGTCTATCAAAGTATCAAAACATTAATAATCAAATTGAACAATTACTTCACTGGCCTTGATCTACTTTCTGAATTCCAACCCGATAGCTGGCTGTGTGACTTCCTTCCCATTTTGCATGCCTTCAGTTTTATGAAACGGGGCCTCGTTAGGAACCAATAGCTAAGGAGAAATAACTGGCAAAGGCCCTAGATCTTACATGCCTAAGGGCTATGGAATGCCACTGCTTTTGCTTTCCTTAGCTCGAAGAGATGCAAATATTTAACCATGAATCATCTGAGTCAGGACTTCCTCGTGGTCACGGTGGCAGGCCTTGCCCAATCTTTCTTTTGTCAATGTCTGGACAATCAGGGGCCTTGGAGGATATTTACTCAACTTCTGTTCGGGCTTCGCTCCTCCTTTTTCCGTGCAGGCGCTCTCTGGAAAGCCTCAGCTCTTGGATTATTTTTTCTAGGATTCCATTGAGCCTTTCCATAGCAGCGATAAGTGGAAGGGCTCTCGTGATTCCGATCCAACACATTCTCCCGCTCTCTGTTGTTACTCAGTCAACAAACACCGCCTAGCGCCTTTGGTAGGCCGGGCACGAAAGGGACTATGATAGAAAAGTTTGCAAACAGGCAAGTTCCAAACGGAAGAAAGCATAGCCTGATGCGTGCTCCAGAGGAGTTAAAAGGAAAAGACTGAAGGACTGTCCTAAAGTGGAGGGTGGGCTGTACGCGACCCTGTCGGGTACAGATTACTCATTGTGCACCAGGGAGGCCTAGTAAGAAGGCCTGGGGAGGGGGGATTTGCAAAGGAAATTGTACTTGAGTGTTGAAGAACCAAAGTGCCCAGGAGGCCTGTGGAGATAGAGACATTCCTCCAAGCTAAGGCTTGACGTACACAAAAACTCAGAGGTGGTTTGAAGGAATAATTGTACCTCCAGCTGGGAAGAACATACATTCCCTACATGGAGTAATGGGTCAGAACCTGATAGCTGGGACTAGGTCCCAAAGTCCTTTCTGGGGCAATGGTGTTTGTAACAATGTTCTATAGTACGTCTCCTTAAGAAAGCATTTCACTAGTACATGGAGAAATTAGTTTTTAATCAGGTAACAATTAATAGATAATTGTTTAACATTATAAAACCACTTATTAGATGAGTTTATCGCATAGTCAGTTCTTATTACACTTTCAAGTTATTCCCTTACCAAGATTTGACTTTTCCAGAACTCAGAAATTAGAATGAAAATATTAATGATTCTTTAAGCTAGAGGTTTTTTAATCCTATTTTAAGCATGTTTTTTAAAACTCTCATGCCTATTAAAGTGATGTCATATGTCCAGCACAATGTCCAAAGCATACCGATTGAAGAGAATCCCTACAAGCTAAGTCAATTGCCGAGTGCATGTGGTATATGTGGGTTGAGGAAGAAAGGCCACGAGGCAGGTAAAAAAAAAAAAAAAAACAAAAAAAAAAAACTACATTTGGATTTTTCCATGTGATCTGGAGCAACTGCAGAGTGAGAAAAATCAACAACTAAGATGTTACACTGAACACAACTACATGTTTAAAATGCTCGAGTTTTCCATTATCATGGATGAAAAGCACATATGCACATGTAGAGGTCACACAAGTGTCTGTGTATTTCCCAAATAGACACCTCTGCTAAGAGAACGACACGTGATGTCCGTGGTGAAAAGGATGTGCCTGAGACAGTCCCCCTAAATTATGTCCGCATGGGTGTGGGTGGGTGGTGCGCTTAACAATGCATGCAAGGTTAAAACCCTAAACTGTAACCTTTTAGAGCAATAGGATTTTGGGTAGCCTTCTCTGTCAGGTATATTTAGGGATTAGTTTCGTTTTTTTCATAATGATCATGTGTGATTTATATAACAAAAAGTTATTTTTACCTTCAGAAGTTGTGAATTCACAGCTTAGATAAGCTAATTGGATAAGCAGGCAGGTGGCAGGAAGCCACTTGGTACAGTCATTCATCACATCTGTTTTGAATCTAAAGTTCCTGGGTTTGAAACCTGGTTCTTTTTTTCTACCTTTGTGACCAAAACTATGTATTTAATTCTGCACGCTTCCGGTTTCCTTGCCTGTAAATTTCCTTGCCTGTAGCCAAAGTAGTAGCGTTTCATAGAGTTGTGAAGGGAATCAGTCAATAATTACTTGTAAGTCACTTTGATTAATTTCTGACAGAGAGTAAAATTATACATATGATTATAAATATACCATTATATTTATCTTAGGGTTTCTATTGCAGCAATGAAACACCTTGACCAAAAAACGAGCTGGGGAGGAAAGGGTTTATTTGGCTTACACTTCAGCATTGCTGATCATCACTGAAGTCAGGACAGGAACTCAAACAGGGCAGGAGCCTGGAGGCAGGAACTGATATAGAGGCCATGGAGGGATGCTGCTTACTAGCTTGGTCCTTATGGTTTGCTCAGCCTACTTTCTTTTAGAACCCAGGACCACCAGCCCACAATGGGCTGGGCCTTCCCTCATCAATCACTAATTAAGAAAATGACTTCCAGGTTTGCCTACAGCTTGATCTCAGGGGATCTGAGGCATATTATTAATTGAGGTTCCCTCCTCTCAGATGACTTTAGCTTGTGTCCAATTATTATCCAGCACAATAATAGAGAATTCTCGCCATTGCCATGAAGACCATGAGAAGGCAGAGAGGTGACCGACTCAACCAGCCAACTGTCAAAAAGAGCATGGAGGTGAGGTTATCACAAAGTAGGATAAAACTGGACCACTGGTGAAGCTGTGTTCAACTCAGAACTAGGAAGACAGAAAATGGAAAAGCACATTTCCCAGGAATACAAAGCAATACTCTAGCGGAAGGGCTACTATTGCTGTCTTCTACTTGCAAGGTCAAAGTAGTCAAAATTGTTTGTGTCTGAAGAATGAAATCAGAATAAGTTATTTATCCCATCATAGGGTTTTGTAAGTACCATATTTCTGTCTCCTTTGTTAGACATATTCTTCCTACCCTCTTTCACAGACAAGGATCTCAATATGTAGACCAGGCTGGCCTAGAACTTACAAAGGAGCCCAGACTGACCTTGAGTTCAAGGTGATTTTTGCCTCGTCCCCATGGCTAGGATTACAGCTATCAGCCACCAAAGCCAGCTTCTGTTACTGCTCTGAACAAATAATATCTTCAACATCCTATTGCCGTGCCTGTTGCAGTTCCATTGTACATGGTCGTCTTGCTGAAGAATCTGTGCTAAGTACTCGATCAACGGCATCTGAACTTCCATAAAAGCCCAGACACACGTGAAACACCCCGTCAGATGTTCCAAGTTAGGTCATCACACAGTGGGGTTTAATCATGCCCCAGCGAGCCCGTGGTGATGGCTGTTAGTCACTCCTCTTCCTACCCACCTTCTGACCTCCTCGCTGACTTGTTGCTCACCTTCCTTGCTTCCTTCAGTTATCTCAGCATTTATTCAGATTATGATGTAAACGACCTCAGGGCATATGATTTGAATATGGATCGAAAGATAATGTTCTCTTTATAAAAGAAAAAAAAATGTGTCTGTGGACGATTAGCCTATGGAGGAACAAGTTATGAGCAAGACTTTGATTGGAAAGATGAGCAATAGATGAGTGGAGGTGGGGAGGGGGAAGGGAAGAAAACCTGCTGTCCCTGGTGAAGAGAGGAAAATGGGAAATTGTCACAGTTAGAGAGCTGGAGGGAGAAACTCGTCCTTGGGGACTTCCATGATGACCACATTTGGAGGATTTTAGCATTCCTCAAAAAGGCAAGAGAGATGGTCACAGGGTGCAATAATGGGGAGAGATTGAAACTATAAAACCACAAGAATAAAAGCCAACAAGAAAGTACACTCAGGGGTGGGGCAAGCACCTTAAACTCTAGATAGGGAAAAAGGGAGTATAGACAGAGGAGAACAGGGTTCACTGACCCGCCACCCCCAAACCTAAGAATACCCTGACTTCAGCTACTGCACCGTACTTTAGCAAGAAGAGTTTAACACCCCAAACAATGCCATGACTGTGGGTGCCACAGGTATGGCCCAGATCCAGCCTTCAGGGAAACTCATATCCCGACCGCTAGAAATCTGACCCGATGACAGCTCATAGTTTAAGCCTTCCTAGGAGCCGCTTTCAGCTGAGAACAATCCTTTTGCCTGCCCCAGGGGCACACCTTTTCCTGGGCGAGCTCCTATGACTCCCAAAGTGACACAAGCATTCCTGGCAGGGGAATCCTTGAAGTTCAGGGCAGTTCGAAGGGGCCACTAACGATTCAGAGCTGGTGGGATGGGCTGAGGATTCTGCGGGAAGTGAAACTCAGGTGCCTTCCTCTGCCACCTCCACTCCTTCCCAAGACCTGCTGCAAGTGGAGCGAGCTGAACTTGGAACACTGAAATCTCTATCCACATCTCTGACATTGACAGAAATTAATTCATCAGACCGGCCCTGTCACTCTTTGTCTGGGATGCAATCAAGTCCATTGCCCTTGACAGCAAAGGCGCAGCCCCTACATCCTCAACACTCTTGCTCTGTATCACTGACTTTTCTTACACAAATGCGCTTCCAAATCCAGCCTGAATTAATACCCTTAATACTTCTTCCCTTTGAGATGTTTGTTTGCTTCTAGTGCTTGAATGGCTGGGAGGCTACCCTAAGCAAGTCTTGTTACCATAGCAACCAAAGAACGCTTCCTTGTCAGTCTCTGCTACAGCAAGGCCAATAGCCATTGCTTTAGACTTCATCCATTACTATAGCTCACGCTCACTGAAACAGTCACCAAATATGTGTTTGTCAATTTTGTTCTTCTTGTATGGATGCCAATGTATATCCAGACCTGCAGAAAATATTATATACTCTGAAACTATGGCTATCAAATGCAAAATTTGATAATAATCGGACAGTGTGTGTTTTACTCAGTCAGAAGTGACTTTCTTCTACTTCACAACAAAGTAATAGTTTGACATCCTTTATGCTCACATTCATCTTTCATCAGAATTCAGTGACACAGGGAGATGTCACAGCCCCACAGCCAAGAGGAATATATGATTCTCACAAGGGTAGCTATGCTTTTCCAATTGCTCCCACCAATCTTTACTATGTAGATCATGTTGACTCTCCTGCAGGATTCAGTTCAGGACCTAATCAGGAGCACTGCTGGCAGTCCTACAACCAACCACAGTACGCTAAGAAGGACCAGCCATCTCTGTACACTGAGACTGAGCTCTTGCCATTGTCTTGCTCCTGCTGTCCCGACTCCATAGACATGGGAGCTGTCTACTAGATGGATTTGAAATTAAATAACTGGAAGTAAGTGACCAGGCTTAATGCCATAGAGCTACTTAAAAATATAAAATACAAAAGAGTTGAGAACCCAATTTAAGCAATGTTTGCTTTCTCCAGAGGGAGGAAAAACGATTTTAACATGGGGGCATATAGCCAAGTACTTCGCCCATTGCATTACATATAATTGTTAATGTTTGACCATATACTACAAACTTGACTTACATTATCTTCCTCAAGCAATTTGTAAGGAGAGCCTTCTGACTCCGAGTGACATGTTGATCAAAGTAAATTCCTACAAATATCCTCAGTGACAAGCTAACCACAGCAGATATCCCAGTCCCTTTAAAGCCCTGTACCACACATGGTCACATGTTTTCTGTGAGGTCAGTTGTTGGCTGATGTTATTCCTATCTACCCAAGAAGACAACAGTGTTCTTAGAAGATGTGTTAATTTGAGATCTTCTCTTTCTGTGTAGTCTAAGCTTCAACAACAAGATGACTTTTTTTTTTTCCATTTCAAGTTAAAGATAAGAAGAAAGGCAAATGACTTCCAAATATCATACTGGGTTTTGTGTTTATTCCTGTTTTCTCATCATGAAAGGACAGGTGTGTTTCTCTCCCGAGATTTCCAAGTGGGATGAAAGTCCAGCTCACACCGCTGCTGAGATTCAACTGACTTTGTCTACTGCTTATCAGTGTCTGTGACCACATTGCCTTAGAAGGAGGCTTGCTTCTTTTTTACATTTTGTTTTGTTTAAGACTTGATAACCCTATGGAAGAGAGGCAGGAAGGGTTGTGGGAACCAGAGGTGTCAAGGACACCACAAGAAAACCCATAGAGTCAACTAAGTCGGGCTCATAAGGGCTCATAGAGACTGAACCTCCAATCAGAGAGCTTGCATGGGACTGACCTAGGCCCTCTGCACATATGCTGCAGTTGGATAGTGTAGTCTTCTTGTGGGACTCTTAACTCTTGTGGGAGCATGGTTGTCAATGACTCTGTTACCTGCCTTTTGGATTCTTTCCTCCTACTGGGTTGCCTTGTGCCTTGTTCAGCCTTAATAGGAGAGAAGGTGCCTAGTATCACTGCAACTTGATATGCCATGGCTGGCTGATATACACAGGAGACCAGCCCTTTTCTGAAGAGAAAGGCGGAGGAGTGGAGGAGGGGGAATTGAGAGGAGGAACAAGGAGGAGTGGAGAGAGAGAGGGAGGGGGAACTGTGATGGATAGGTGTGGAAAAAATAAATTAATTTAAAAAAAGACTTGGTCTCAATATGTACCCCAGGCTGGTCTCCCAATGTATGATCTCTCTCTCTCTCTCTCTCTCTCTCTCTCTCTCTCTCTCTCTCTCTCTCTCTCTCTCTCTCTCTCTCTCTCTCTCTCTCCATGATATGTACATGCATGTGTGTCCATGTGGAAGCCAGAGATCAACTTTGGTATTTTCCCTTCTTATGCCATATTTTGTTTGTTTGTTTTTTAAAGATGTGGTCTCTAACTGATTGAGAAATGGTTTAACATTTAAGAGCTCTGACCACTTTTCCTGAGGATCTGACATCATCTTCAAGCCTCTGTGAGTCCAAGACTTGCACATGGTACACAGGTATACATGTAGGAAAAAACACTCATAAACATTTTTTAAAAAGTTTTTTAATTAGCATGAGGGTTACTTTTAGGGTAGCTTGGCAGTTGAGTAAGGCTCAGGCAGCCATCACTTTCCAAGCTCGGGGATTAGAAGCATGCATCACTATGAAGAGCTTTTGTTTTGGTGCTGGGAATTGAACTCAGGTCCTCAAGCTTATGTTACAACCACATTTGTAGACTAAACTATTTCCTCAGACTCTAATTGCTCCATTTCTATGGTGAAGGCTTTCATATGGCAGATTTCCATGTGATGACCTCAAGTTTGTCCTTCTTGTTTGATGTTTTTGCCTTCTGTAATAACAAAGGATGTTCTGTAACCTATCGGTCATTTCTCTACGTCTTTGTCTGCACTGAAGTGCCTCAGAGACTCTAGATGAGCTTACAGGGGATTATCTTCAGACTCTCAGTATCCCATCATCCTTTCTGATTAGGTTACTAACAAAATTGCCTTTTAATTATATTACGCAGGACCGGACAGATGGCTCAATGGGTAAAGGCCCTTGCTTCCAAGCCTGACCATCTGAGCTCTATTCCAGCACCAAGATGATGGGAAGGAAGCACTGACTCCCAAAAGACTCCACATGCATGCATTCCCCAGACTCTGAGTAAATAATTGTAATAAAAGCATGTCATATAATATTGAAATCAGTTTTTAGCAAACTATTTTGTCTTGCTATTACAACATAACTGAAGTTGAAACATTTGTAAACAAAGAAATAACTTTTGGCTAACAGTTCTAGAAGATCAAGAATATGGGCCAACATCAGCTGGGCTCTGTTGAGAGCTACGGAAGACTACATTATATTGAGAATTCATTGCAAGGTGGAGGACGGGATCCTATGGGGAGACAGTAGGCAAGAGATGACGGGAAGGCAAGTGAGTTCTTTGTATAGCTCCCCGCTTCCGTGAGAAATAACGCACTCCTACTTTACCCGAGCCATTCCCAAGAGAAAGCTGTAACCCATTTATGAGGGTAGAGCCAACATGAACTGAGCCACTTTCCATTGTATCTCACTTCTAGAAGCTTCCACAGCCTCAGCACCACCATCCTGGAAGCCAAGTCATGAATCTTTGTGGAGCAAAACCATAGCCCACCTCCACAGAAATGAATGCGGAGAGACTTCCGCTTTCCAGGTGGATTCTCTCTAATAGCTAAGTTGTGGAAGCAATGTAACTGATTTCTTTTCCTTGTTTCTTAATTTAAAAAAGTTGTGAAAGTCAGAAATTCCCGCTTCTCTGTCACTGCAGCAGTTAAGCGTAATTATACCATGGAAGTCAATGCTATTGCTCACATGTGAAAGAAGGTTTGTATTACATCATTGGTTCCCCTTGTCTGTGCTTCCATTCCATTCTGACTTAAGTTCTAAGAATTAGGGCTTGGGGAGGAACTCCTTCGGTCTTTCATCTCACTGCCAGCATGGCGCTGCTGGCATCTAGGAAACGGAGGGCAGTCAGAGATGTTTTGCCCTAGTGCATAGCTGGAGGACTGGTTCTTCGCTTTACTCCCCTGATGAGCAGAATATACCAGAACTCTCTCATGAACCTGTAGCTATTGACATCAGAATCTCAGCACGCGTCAACGTCCTTGAGGTTTGGAATACTCATCTCAATGGCAAGACTCTCCTATGATCAAAGGACTTGCTCAACTATGGTTTTTCTCCTTAATCATTTCCTTATTTATATGGTTCTTCGTGGTGCCAGGAATGAAAGCAGGAAGACAGCACTTCAGTGCCTAGCTGCTGGACTTTAAGAGTCTAATGTTTGCTTTAAAATTGATGCTTCTGGTATATATGCTTTTTGAACTCCATGTTCAGGAATCGCTCATCCCACGTCCAGTGAGTTTATGATATATACATGGGTATGTTGATGCAAACACAGGTTGTATCTCCTTCACCAGAAACACTTGGACCCCGCATTGTTTTGCCTGAGTTGGACTTGGGAAAGGAGATTTTGGATTTGGGAATATTTCTTTGGGTTTCACCAGTGGGGCATCCTTTATCCAGAAATTTACAGTCTGAAATTCTGGAATTGGGAGTATTTCCAATCTCAGTTTTCTGGGTTAAAGGGTTTTTGTTTGTTTTTACATTTCTCAAAATGTGGGGTAAAAGATACGTATGATGATTGACATTGATGATAATTACAATAAAGTTATACTTAGAAAGCATTGAGAATAACGCTTAGACCCAAAGCAGCCAATTAATATTAAATACTACAACACAATTTAAACATTAAAACAAGCCTATGAAATGCATAGTTTTATGTCCCTCACTTGACAGCGGCCATTAGTGAGGCCCAGAGGTTTTACAGCTCTCTCAGGGCTCCTTCCCCTACGGTGCCACTCTTAGCACCTGGCAGAGGGCTACACTAGTGTGGTTTTTTTGTCTTCAAGCAGTAAGGGAGCAAAGCAATTTTCGGGAGATTTTAATAAATAAAAAGAAAGAAATTAACGTCCTTGAGAATATGTCTGCAGACACTGAGAGCTGTTTACAGATAACTCTCACACTTTGACCTGCATCTTCTGGTTTATTTCCCTGCAGGACGTTATCCAGGGGTAAGAGGTAAGACAAAGTGGCAGTTAATCTACAACCTCAGATAGCAGAGTACCCTCCCATCAAAGTTTGGGACCCGGAAGGCTACTTGATTGCCCAGATCCCAGAGCTAGTTCTCAGACTGTCTTCCCCATTAGGTAGAAGGCCCCACCCATTACCTTTTGTGCACACCTATATCACAAAACAGGCTTCCAAAGCAGGACAGCTTAATTTCCAATTCCCGGCACTGGCACTGAAGCAAGCCCCAACATGATAGCTCTCACTCAACGATTAACATTTCCTAATCCACAGCCCAACTGCAAGGAATAGACAGAGCCAATAGCTAATCAGTGGCTTCTCTCCTGGTCACTTTGGAGTTTCCCCATTTCGTAGGGCTTAAGCCTGCTGGACCATAAGAAAACAGGCCACCCATGTTTTCCTAGCTGTAGCCCGCAAAGGTTTCCCAAAACAGGATGTAGAAAGCTCCTAGTCTTTACTTGCAGTATGCCTGGAGTTGTCAGAGGCCCAGCTGAACAACAGTGACCCTTCAGGATGGAAAATTTTTGTAAGGGCTTTGATGATAGCTTACTGGAGACGGGTGTTTTGGTGGAGTCCACCTGCCATTTCTGGTTACTTAACTACTCTGCGGTGGATTCTCTTCCACACAGGCTGCTGATGGGAGTGGCAGGGATAGACAATGGCCTGGTAAAGATTAACCTTGGAAAACTTCTGGAAGCAGCTCTCAGGGAAATCTGGACACCAAGTATCAGGAGATGGGTTTCAATCCTAGATAATGCTGAGCTTCTCAAAGGCCAGTCTGATAGACTGGGAAACAGTCTACTGTCTATCACTGCCTACCAGCCTGCTGCCATAGGGACCCCTAGACACCTTAGATCCAGCACAGGGTTTCAAACCTCTCTCAGAGATAAACTTAGAATTCTAGATCAGAGACCAAAGAGGAAAAAGAGGAAATGAATCAAATTCCAATCACTAAAGGGGCGGGGGGGGGGGGGGGTGGGGGTGGTGGTATGTGTCTTGTATGCCCTCAGGACAAAGGCCAACATAGCAATGTGCACATTGATAACCTATGACTTAATCCTTTATCGTTCAGAACTCAGTGTTTTCCATCAATGAGGGGTGGATGGTGGCTTCTGTTTCAAAGGGATACCCTCCCAGGGAGGTGTCTCAGGGAAGGCAGGGGTGAGCAGCCTTTGTATCTGGACTGCCATGTGCCACCGCTGCCTTTTGTGACTGGGATTTTCCACCTTTGGGCTCTAAATTTGTCTCTTTTATTTATTTATTTTTCCAGAAGAAGCAAAGGGAAGCCCCTGAGATTCATGTCAGTATCAAAAGGAAACCCGGAAAGAGAGAAAAATCAAAGCAGAAAACAAAATACACACAAAAAAGGGTAGACATTCCAGGCGCATGGTTGAGAAGGGAAAGTTAGACATGGACGAGTTACTCAGACACGCGGGGTGGGGCGTGGGGTAGAACGAATTGGGCAAGAAGGAGGGCTCATCTTTACACAGGAATCAGAGGTGATGTCATGTGCTATTTTATGTGGTTTTGAAAAAAGCATTTAGCGAAACCAAATGTACTTTGTAAAGACTTCATCACTCTCTCGAATGGATTCAGAGCTAAGTGACTGCACCAAGTTGTACACTTAGGTAGTGGCCCTCATTCTCAGGCTCCTAGGCCCCAGGTCCAAACCCTGCATACCACAGAGGTGGTGAAATCACAAAGGTCTTTAGTATGGAAGGACAGGATAAATCCTTATAAAGTACTTCACCTACTTTGTTATTTATAAATAGGAAAAAAATCAACATGAGAATTGTTCTCATGGGGCCAACTATCTCAGTCATGTAAGAGAAACTCACTTTCGGAGAGAATTAAGTAGAGTTCTAGTTCATTATTTACTCAGTCATCTGCAACCAAGATGAGCTTGCCAAGGGAAGATTATTTCAAGAAATGCTTCTTTTCCCAAGCTGCTCAAGGATTGTGTCCAAAACTACCTAAGAATGGTCACACTGACACAATACATCAGGGCACACCAGAGAAGGCATGGATCACACCTCTCAGACCTGGGACCAGTTATTGGTGGCTTGTAGATTATATGAGTAAATCTCAAGACAGATGGAACACATGGCTGAGTGAAGGGAATGCTGGTTACTTATATTGTTTTGCAAAAAAAAGAACCTTTATCTTGAGCTTTTTCTATCCTAGTATACTTACAAAATTTTAATTTATCAACTACCCATGTCCATGTCTAAATAAAACATCGAAAAAATGGAGTTATACTGAAATAACATCAATCCTCAGTACAAACTATAATCCTCGGTAGCTACAGAGGTATAGTTATACGTGTGTCTGTGTTGAAAGTCTGTTACTTTCGAGTGATACTATACATGTTATACCCAAAAAATCCTCTGTAAGTAAATATAATGATTTTATTTTAACCCCAGAAATAAGATATTTACTCACAAATTGGGTAAGAAATTAGATGAAGATCACTGGGTGCACAGTTCCCACCATGACAGCTTCCTGCTTCCACATAACCCAAATGTCTAAGAGGGTGAGGTCTAGTTTAAAGCATCATGAAGAAAATCAATCAAACACAAAAAGGCAATAGTAAGAACCAAACTCCATCAAGGCATCCACGGTGATTGTAAAAGATACATCAAAAGCAGGGCTATTTTGTGGTAGACTAAGTTTCAAATATGGATTTATCTGTGATGGTCTTAAAGATTCTATGTTCTATATTTAGTATCTGCAGTGATTACTCAGTGTGTAAAGTGCTTTGAGGTTATGAGATCACTAGCAGAGCTATCAATTCCATTTAAAACACAGCCAGTGAAATACTTCTGTCCTCCGTGTTTTTCCAGTCCCTGGAAATCATTATCAGGGGATGTGGTGGAGGAGAAGAAACAAGATAAAACAAAGATGAAAACAACGACAGCAACATAAAAGAAAACCCGACAACACTGCCATCTAGGCTTTTTCACGAGCTGTAAACGTGTCCTAACGTTTGTAACCACGAGGTTAAAAAGGTGCTGATAGCACCAAACAGTGTCAGCTACTCTTCCAGAGAGGTATGGAGGGGTACGAGATGCCTAAACTCAATACTTTCGACTCCCTTGAAAAAATCATTATCAATGTAAGGTATAAAATCATATTTTCAAACTTGGGGTGGGAGGCAGGCTGAGCAACAGTCAGACATCTCTGATGATTTATGAGGTTATTTTGAAATTGAAAGCAAGGAATACAAGATCATTTAGTTGGCAATACTCTAATGGAGGCTGTGTCTTCCATGGGGAGCATCAAACTCTGATTACTTAAAATGTCAGAGATCATCAGTAGCATAGAATATTATGAAGAGGAACCATTTTCCTGAGAAACAATTACATATGGATGATTCTTGCCAACACTACACACACACACACACACACACACACACACTTGCCAGAACTTTTAGGACGGAAATTTCTTTCCAAGTCAATCAAAAATAAACACAAAAGCAATGAACTTGCTACACCACACATATTTTCACATTTATTACTAGTGTGAATTGCCTTCAAGCCATAAATATATATTGCTCATGACAGTATCTACAAGACTACTCAAGAAATTCCAAAGCAAAGTCACACACACACACACACACACACACACACACACACACACACACACACGCCAGACATGTGTGAGTATGACATGCATTTTGTAACCACTTGAACATAGTTGAGGACAAACTCATTTCCCAACAAGATAATAACAATATTGGCTTGGAAACCGTTTCATAAGTTGATAGCATAAATGGATAATTTAAATAATGACTCCAAGTGTTGTTCTTGAGCATTCGGAGAATAAAGAAAGGCCCATGGTGTACCCACAAAGGGGTAATCACTTGCGGGGTTTGCTGACATTTATAATGTAAAAACCCTGATAGCATGAAGCAGGCAGACACCAGCATTTCTGTTTCACTAGTGAGAGAAGAGCTTGGTCACAGTCACAAGAACGCTCACGGGGCAGGTCTAGAACTGGGCTCTTTCATATACGCCATTCTCTCCTCCTGAGAGGAGGCTGCAGCCAGATGTCGTGATCTGTAAGTCAAGTGCCCACTTACGGGCAGTCTGTGGGAAAACGCTATTTTACATTTCTATTGATTTGATATTTATATGGATAGATATATTATAGGTAAGCCTCAGTCTCAAGGGTATAATAAAAAAATAGGCATAATGTCAAACTATTCCTAATTTCCGCAATTACTCCTTTGGGGATGTGAAATTTGCATACCACATCCTTAAGCCTACATGTGTTCTTTCTTGGTAGAATAATTTCCATAATTTACTATGTACTAAATAAAGCATAATAACTTTTAGTTTAAAACAAAACAAAACAAAAAACAAGATAAAAAAACTCAAAAGAGCACCCACTTTGGGGTTCATGGGTGTCATGTGGAACTAGAAAATAGTGTATCAAATCATATCCTCTGTCAACTTCCTGAGTATTTTATAGGCATTCTCTTTCCAATAGCTCTTCCCATCTGGAGCATTCCCTGCTTACAACACTTTTGACACACACAGACACTCTTTCCGGCCTGGTCCTTGAAATTTTGTTGAACCTCGTCTGCTTCTCACAAAGGTGGTTGGTTATGCAGGTCCATATACTTTCTGCAGCCCGAGACCAGTTACCAAGGGTAGCCTGGTTGGCAAACTACAAACGCCTTTCCATAACTTTTATCCTCTAAGAAAGGCAGGCGAGGAGTTCACAAGCCACACTTTCATGAGATGGCCTAGGCGTGGCTGGTCCTGTCTCCACCATGTCCCTGTAAACATTCTTTCTGCCTAACCACATCAGGGAAGAAGGCACACCAAGAGACACCTTAAGGCTCTCCGGCCAGCACCCTCTCCACCCACTCTCAGAGAATCACAGTAGCTCCTCAGGTATCCGGCTAGGAGGTTTCTGGAGTCTTGAACTTTTCACCTCTGTGTGCAGCACCAGCGATGGCAGCCGGCCTCTGTTCGGCACTCTTACCCCGTCTAAGTGGAGAAGGTGTTACACAACCCCGTCCATCTGGCCCATTACTCTGAGTCAGTTGAACTTTACTCTACTGTTGACACGAAATAGCAAAATCAGTCACGAAGCAGGGAGTTTACAGGCAGGAAAGGACAGCTGAACAGCAGGCAACTGGCTTGACTTGGTATAAATGGGCACAAAGTTATAAACAGAACTACAGGGTGATATTTGGCTTCTTTCTTTACCCATCATAAAACTGGGCAAAACTTCTTTGAGTCAAGGACCGCTTTGGCATGCAAGCATGGAAGAGTATCCTACGCTGCTTTGAGAACTATGCTCTGTAATGCAGTAGGAGAAACATATAAAATGTAGGGACTCAGGTTAGGGAGAGCTTTGGACCAGGAAGAAGGACTCTGGGTTCTTTTACTTGCCTTGCCATAAACAGGCTGGTTGATTTAGACGAGTTCCTGACTCTCCCAGTACCGGTGTCTCTTTTTGCTAAAGCCTTTACAGGCATCTTAGTGACTCCAAGCTGGCCTGCCCTGAAATATATGCTTCTAAAGGGAACTCAGGATAATTTTGTCAGAATGTATTTCAGTTCTGTCTCGGTAACATTTGGACTGTCATCAAATGTATGAAATACTCGAGGAGCAAGAGAAAAAAGAAACTAATGAAATTACAGGAATTACTTCATTGCTCGTCAAAAGGTCTCCTGTAATTGCAGGCATTACTGCACTCAAAATTTTACATTTTGCTTTTAGACAGATTAAAGTCTCAGTCTTAAGCTTCAGAGAAATTCTTAAATTTATAATTTCTTAAAGCTCCTCATACCCTTAGTTCTCCCCAGGTACTTCAAAATACCAAACCTCGCCAGACTCTCAAAAGGATTTATTTCTGTGTTCTCTTTGGACTGGCTATTCCATCTGTACCCTTCCGTATAACCTTGGGATCATTTCTTCTCTTCCCGGTTCTTTTTGTGAAGCACAGATTTCTTGGAGAGAGAGAGAGAGAGAGAGAGAGAGAGAGAGAGCAGCACTAGATCCTTGATGGAAGTGCAGTACCTCCCCACTGGTGTCAGCACAGCGCCCTCTACTGCTTCAGGGAGAGCAAGCTTTGCCACGGAGCTGGTGCTCTCCCAGCTGAGATGGAGCAGGTCTGGACTTCTCCTTTCTCATCTCCGTAGCATCCTTTACTAAAGGGCAAAATTACAGTTGAGAGATGCCTTATAGTTCCCCATTCTTACATTTGTTCTGAGGGTGTTTTTCCCCTATGCTGTAGTCTGTAGTTTTAACCTGGGAGTTCTTGTTATTTCTAACACTCCTGTCACAGCAATTGCAGGTAATATTTGATAGGGCTTATTAATAGGAATGACCACAGCTGGGGGGTCTCTGCCTTGACTCTCAGCCAAGGAAAGGGGGCTGTATCTCTCTGAACACCAAACCGAGCATCTAATATCCTTAGTGGAAAACTTCTGCATGGCACAAGAACACTCTTCTTTCTCAGCTTGACTTGGAATCTGCCTGTGTTCTGACTGTGATCCCCAAAGAACAATTTTCAAATGTGCATCTCTGCCTGTTCATATGCACTTACATCCAAGCGTCTTAATTCCCAGAGCCAATAATTTATTAAAAATCAAATCCCAACACGGGGGAAAAATTATTTCCTATAGTGAAGCTTCAAATGCAAGTCCTTGCTTCTGCTCCAAACAGTTCTCTGCTTTTCCTACTGAGAAAACATGTTTACAGAATTCTGCAGAGAGATAACACATCATTCCCAGGAATTCAACTCACTAGTGGAGGAAAATATTTGTCTATAATTTAAAAACAATATCCAAACTAGACTTTTATTGCAAACTGCGTTAGTCACTTTGGATAAATGGGGCAAGATCTGTCTAACTTATGCCAGTGGTTGGCTCTAGTCACGATTTACCACAACCATTCGTTCAGAGGATCCACTACTATTTTGGGGGGATATTCTAGAATTTTCTTTTTTAGAAAGATCTATTGCACTACGAGCCTGAACAACCAGTTTCAGATACAATTGTCTCAGCAGATTCCACTAATTCATTTAAAAGTCCTAATGTGTTTTCAAGAAGAGACTTAATCCCAATAAACCGGTGACGAGGGAAGTCTCAAGCCCAGGATCAAGTGAGGTAAAGGAGAGGTGATGTTGGGCGCTGCACTTTCAGCGGAGGGAACCTTGCATAACATTGCATTTAAAAGCAGTACCCTACCTAAAAAGAAAGGAGAAAAGAATTGCCTGTCTTCTCCAGGTCAGAAGAAAAGAGATAAAGTTTGCTTCCCTGCTAGTGCTTCTCTCAAGGAATCTACATTCGTCAAAACCCAGGTGTCTCCAGCCTTCTCTGGCCACCAGACTGAGCTTCCCTAAGAATTTTAAGAATGAAATGGAAAGCCCCTGTGTTTCCACAGCCCCCACTGTCAAGACAAACAGAGTTTGCGTGTATTTCTGCTCCAACTCTTCCATGCTGGTTTATAGTCTCCCTTTAGATGTGTCCAAAATGACCTTCTGTATCCAGCAACCTCCGAGGAAACATGCGACACACAAAGGATGCTCAGTAAAGCTATAACCAAAACAGTGCATTTCACACACCCTGCTCAATGGCAGACACAGCCTTAACTATCTTGTTCATGTTTTCTATGGTTTGGTGAGTTCAGCAAGTCTACCAGTTTCCCAGACATTGAATCTACATCAGTACTTGCACTTTTGTGAAGACTAATGAACAAATATATACAGCATTACAGTCTAAGAAGGGATGTTATGAGGTGCTGGTCACTGCCACACATTGGGTAGCAGGGATTGAATGGGAAGCAAAATTCTTAGGCCTTTACAAAGCCTTTATATCCTAGGATGGAAAGCTAATTAGTAAACAGGCATTTGCCTGGACAATGACTCAAGGTCTAGGGAAAACAGGAACTAAGACGACAGTTTGGAGGACATCATGGAGAGGAGAGACAGGAAGTTTCTAGGAGTAGGTGACACTCGCATTAGACCAGAGCCTAGTCATAAGTAACCCGGTAATGGTGGGCAATGGCATTCCCAGAGAGGGGAGAACGGCCTCAAGCCTACAGGAAGAGGACAGAGTGGTGGAATAGCAGGCACATTGGCTAGAGAATGAGGAACAAGAGCAGAAGAGTCAAGTTGAGAAAGCACATGGCACCAACGCAGCAAGTGTAAGGACATGCATAGAGTCACTGTGTTGTGCTCGTGAGGAGTCACATTCATCCCCCAGCTGGGAGGGAAGAACCAGTCTAGCTGATCTTCTCTGCGTCAGGTAGATGGAAGGAATGACCAGGCGCTTGCCTGAGAAGACATCCCAGATGACTAACGTCTCAACAGAGGGAGTCTTGCAGGAGCGAAGTTCGCTCAGATGAATTGTTTGCGCCTGTGTTCTTGAAGAGGCCACTGGGCTCATGGTTGAAGCCAGTCTAAGAAGTTAAGTGCACTTCCGTCTACATCTTCATAGCAGTCTAAATATTACTGAGAAAAAAAAAAAACACAGTAACTCCCATCATCCCCACTGTTAGTGAGTCTCAGTTTGAGACAAAGGATCTGGAATATTGGATTATAAATTTGATCTTACAAAACTTTAAGACAGTGATGTCTTTCATAGGGTTTATTATTTACATACATCAAACTTCTATTTAGAAATACAAGTGTAAGGGGCTGGCAAGATGGCTACTTGGGTAAAAGCATTTGCTGTGTTAAGCCGGGTGACCTGACAAAGGCAGAAGGGGAGAACAGACTCCTTAAAGTTATCCTCTGACCGCCATAGGTACCCCTTCCCAGATGGTTAAAAAGAAATTCAAGGCGGTGTAGATCCAAGCTATTTTAAAAAACAGCAGGGATGCCAGGGAGCAGGAAGGCTTGGGTCACAGGTAAACAAAGGAAAACTGTTGCTGATCCCCTAAAAGGGTTGCTCTTTAGGTTGCACTCCCGACATCTATAGCAACTTGAACTTTAAAGGTAAAAGAAACTATACTATGATGCTGAAATGCAGAATGGTGTAAGTTGCATAAGGGTATTCTAGTAAAACAGCCTACTCCATAAAAAGACTCAAAGGGACGTCGTTCTCAGAGGGTTAGTGCCTCATTCACACAGATGATTCAGCATCACAGGTTAAATGCACTGCTATCAGTGGAATATGATGCTTGACACTCTCCAGCTAGTAAAACACTGCTACCTTAGCCAGCTTCATCTCCCCAGCAGCTTCAAGGAAGGGCCCGGCTTCTTGGCTTCCTTTCCCATGCAAATTGCCTTGAGTGTGCCTAGGGAAACCCTCCAGGGAGCTGACTAGGAAAAGACTTTTCCCCAGTTAGGAAGTCAGGAGTGAATATAAACCTCCTTTGCTACCTTCACCATGCCCTAGAATGTTCCCTTTAGACCTTAGGAGCTGCAATCCACCTATTACTGTTATCCCACTCACGGTCTTGCAGAATAAGTGCTTAATTTATTTGAGGATGTCCAACTCAGTACAAGGAGAACAGAAAAAAAAAAAAAAAAACCTTGAAACTCCCTTTCAAGAAATCTTAGAAAGGTAGGCATGGACCCAGTACATCAAAGAGATAGGAAAAGCTGCACACCTCATACTGAACTGAATGACTCTGTGCTTTTCCTCTTTTGGGATGGCCACACACCCTGGAGAAATACTCTCATGGATGGACCAGCCTTCTGACTTAGGGTGTCAGAACAGAAGGGAACATTTTGTGAGGTTCTGGGATTGCAAAGGAAAACCTTTTCACTACAGAGGGCCCCTGTGGTTTCTACAACCAGAGCATCACAGTCAGCTTTCTGTTCAGCACTGCTTCAGAACTTCCTATGCCACAAGGAAAATCACAGGTTTTGCTATCCGCCCCCCCCCCCTCCCCGCAGGGCCCACATCACCTAACCCTGGCTTCTGCTGGAACAGACTGTTGTGCTAGCCACACATTTTCAGATTTTTATGTCCTAACTCTCACTGTTCCGTCAAGGTTATGCATTGGAATTTTCCCGATGTCCACAATCTACCTCTAGGTTCACATTGAATCCTTGTTGCATTTGAGGTCTCTGTTCCCGGCTAGCTTTTTAGTAAAGTCTTCTCCCAATCTGCTGGTAGTTCCTGTCATACAAATATATTTTCCTTTTCTTTGTGTATTAAACTTGCTTCCTTGGTTTACTTTCTATCTATATCTTCTCTCAAAGGATATATTCCTTGATAGGAATACCATCTGCCGTGTTCAACCCTGTACCCATCTCTGGTCCCTAAAATAAATCACGACACAGATAAGATCTTAATAAACCTCTTTTAGATGACTGCATGATTGACGGATGGCATAGTCATCTTCCCTGGGGACCTCAGAGTCTGAACTGCATCACAGGAAGGTGCTAGCAATGAGTTCCATCTAAAGTGGTCCGTGAACTTAGGAAGACCATGCAGAGGGCAGTGCACTGGGGCTACATCCTGAGAACTACAATTAGTTATATATGAAATGAGATGTTCCAGGTCAAGACTATGAGCTCAGAGCCGGGCGGTGGTGGCGCACGCCTTTAATCCCAGCACTCGGGAGGCAGAGGCAGGAGGATCTCTGTGAGTTCGAGGCCAGCCTGGTCTACAAGAGCTAGGTCCAGGACAGGCTCTAAAAAAAAAGCTGCAGAGAAACCCTGTCTTGAAAAACAAAAAACAAACAAACAAAAAAAAAAAAGACTATGAGCTCAGGTTTGAACCATCAAACAACAAAGGCACAGAGAGAAGTAGGTACTGAACGGAGAAACTTGGACTTTCAGTTTAGGCGTTCAGTTAAGGGGAAGATGGCAAGCCAGCAACTAAATGGTTATCACTTTTATTTCAGAACTCATTCTTTTAATCCCAGGGTTCCTTTTTTCTATGATTTTTCTTGGACTCTTATTGAGTGGATTCTATGTAAGACACTGCTAAAGAAATGTTTTGTATTCTATGGTAAGTTATTTATTTTTTTTTAGTCCTAGATAAATGGCAAAGTATAGCTTAGTGACCCAAAATTTCCTCAGAAATAAAGTGGGCATCTCTTCTGGCAAAATTTCTTCTTGTGTGTAGCAGGACAGACACTTTATTTAGTGGGTCTCATGACTGCACCGGCACAAAACTTAAGAGCAGTGATTGTCAGCTTATGTGTTGAGACCCTTTTCTCAAACTTTTATCTCCAAAAACATTTACATTACGATTGTTTACATTAGCAAAATTATAGTTATGAAGTAGCAATAAAAATAATTTTCTGGTTGGGCGGTCACTACAACATTAACTGCATTAAAAGTCTGCAGCATTAGGAAGGCTTAGAACCATTTCTGAAGGACAATGTGATTCAGTACTCTGCCCGTTTTGTGCCCAGCACCAACTGGCATGCGAATAGGTTGTCAGATAAAACTTTTGTTCAGACAAGTTCTTTTTTTTCCCTGTGCATTCCATCCAGAACAACAAAACCTCAAAGCCAACTCGTCATATACCATCTAAAATCATTCACAAAATGTTTGCATTGTTTAAAGGCATTAGCAACAAGCTCCTTGTCCTTGCCTCCCTCCTCCTAGTCTTTTCATTCATGAAAATGATGATTCAGTGCAGTGCCCTCCGGAGAGCGGGCAGTGGCTGCTCCTAAGGCAGCCCACCTCCACTGCTCGTGTGGGAAAAAGCCCTGCAGTGAATCAGGCTCATTCAGGAAAACGAGGGGAAAATATTTGCTTGGCAAGTCAACACGCCTCTCTCTGTGCTTGTCCGGACAGAGCTAGGGTGGACTTGACATTTTTTTCCTTTTTGTCAGAAATGCATGTATAACATTGCCTATTTTCACAAAAGTGTCCCTCAAATGGAGATTTTTTTTCAAGCAGCAAAATGAGTGTCACGACAGTTGGAACAAACATCCACCGTGGGTTGAGAATATATTCCAAACTTCCCAAGTGTATATGAGTTCTCTGGAAATCAGAAATAGTCCAGCCAGCACCTAGGTGTGAGGGTTGGAGGCAAACCCCCTGGTAAGCTTCAAGTGATTAGAAACAGTACTTTCAAAAGTAATAGTACCTACAAAGTAAAGGTCCTGGGCTCAGTCTTCAGTGCCAGAAACAAACAACAACAAAAAGAAACTAGAGCAGATAAAATGAGACGTATGCACTGGCAGACACAAGGGCAGCCATCAGCACTGGAAGCCTACAGAAGGCAAAGTATACCACTGCTTTGTTCAAGGAGGTGTGCTAGAGGAGACCACAACAGTCCACTAGTTAAGACACAACGCTTGAGGACGCTCAGTGGAACCCTGGAACAAGACTTCCATTGCCTTCCATCACTCTCCTTCACGCCGGGCATCGCAGCTCAAGGGAATTCAATCCTCTTTCCTTTTTGTACCCTCCTTCATGAGCATGCCCAGAGAAGTTCTTGGCTATGAGCACTTCACTTGTAATGACCAAGGGCATCCTTCAGAGCAACTAGGCTCTCACTGATGGTCATAGTGCTAACGGACACTGTGCCTGGGAACTGACTGAGAGAGAAAAGGGTCGTTGTGAGGAAGGCAGAGCCACCCACGACGATGCTCTGCTGCACCCGATGGTTTTGGGGAAGACCTAGTTAAATTCCTGAGTTGCAAGAACAACCTGGTGTCCTTGTATTTAAGGGGAGCTTCAAAGACATATCAATGAGCAAAGCTGCAGGGGTTGGGATCAGAGAATGTCTGTATAATCAACATCTGGCAGGGGTAGAGGATGAGATAGTTGTCTAAGATGGGACATGCTTGGGAGACAACAGGCAGGAATTTCAGATATACCAAAGATCAGGATTGAGCAACACGAAACTCTTCAAGTGGATGCCCAATAAAGGAAGTGACGACTCACGAATCTCACAAATCTCTGTCAGCACGAGGAAGTTAGAGTTGGTAAGGACGGGACTGGAAGTTATTGGTAGGTGTTAAACTGGAAGTTAAGGAAATCTAAGTAGTCGCCTTCAGGTTTCTTGTTTAGAAATGCCCACTTGGGGGAAGAAACAACAACCAAAAGCAAACTTTAACCCTAATTTAAAAGTGGGAAAGCAAAGAAGCCCTAGAGGAAACTGGGTGGGTGCTGTTGAAAATGTGTTACGGCTTTGCTGGTTTCAGAACAGGTGACTGAAGCAACCTCACCCGGTGTCATGGGGTTGGTCAGCTGATCACCACTGATACAGCGTTGTCTTCTGTGTAAAGATCCGAGGCTATGGAAGGTTCACCGTAAGTGCCAGAAGACAGTCACAGCTGGTGCCAATGGTTCCTCACACTCACAGAGACTTCGCAGGCAGAGAGGAACGCCGAGAGGTAATAGGGAGGCTCCCCTACCAAGGCTGTAACGGGGTCATGTGATTTCTATTCTTCACAGCTGTGTATGCAATTGGCTACCTAAGAAGCCCGGGATGCTCAGAGCTGCCTGGATGGGGCTTTCGACTCTCCCGGCTGTGCCAATCATCCTTATTTTCTCCCGTAAGAAAACCAAAGCACAGACAGGGTGACGAAAGGGCTATCTACACGCAGCAGGAAATGGCCTAGCTGGCTTGGGGTGACTAGCCCAGCCTTTGGAATGCGGTGACTTTAATCTGCAGCTCTTCAAGGCAGCCGCTTGTGGACCCCAGAGGAAGAATGAGTCTTCGGCAGGTGGGAGGGGTGTGGCTGAGTGCATTCTCTTTGCTGACTAACTTGCACGTTCTGACTGTACACATTCCAGAAAATGCCCCAGGCCCCGGATTTTTGGGTGCGCCACCCTCTTCCCTTGTTGAATTGGCTACGGAAGGGTCTTTTGCTTTGAATCAAGTGGTGGTTATTTTCGTGTGAGGCAAACAGGGCCTGCTGGCTTTCCTCTTGTGGATAACAAATGTCTCCTTCAGCCACTATTTCCATGAAGTGGTTTCCTTTTACCATGATTTATCAATAAATTCCACGGGAAAGTTGAACACACATGGGCGGGTTAAGATACTTTGAAAGGAACGTGACACAGACCCCTGGTATTACCATGACTTCGTTCATGCTCTCCAAAGTATTATGACAACTGCCTGACCTCTTTAACTAGGAAATGAGAATCTTGTTTCTTAATCTCCTAATAATTGCCCATTATTAAAACCTGGTAGGGATTAACATTTCAATTAAATTTAAGTCCTAAGTGAGCAAGACTGCTGTCAGAATAGGCCTGACAGAACCTCAGTCTATGAATCACTGAGTTGGTCCTTAGATCAATGGCATCCTCTCTACTATGATTTTAAAGTAGTTAATTAATATTTGGCCCTGGACAAACATCCCTTAAAGAACTAATAAGGTCCTCAAATTAAAAGAAATCTCGTTCCTTTCTTCATCCTTGCTGTGAGAAATACCCTTCTCCACTGTCTTAGCTAATGTTAAAACGTACAACCCATGGCCTCCAGAGGCCGATTTAAAAATCAAATGGAAAGAGTTGGGAAACTGTTAGAACTCATCAGTAGTCATAATTCCTTAGTAACATGGGCTACAGCAACATTTGTCCAGTTTGTCCAGGCTCAGTACAAAGCCCTGGGCTGCTTGTGTCAGAGGGGCACCATGAGAAGGGTTGTGGTGAATATTCAGCTGGTAGCCGCCTTCACATCCCCAACTCAAGTTCTGTATTACTTCACAGGTCAGTTTCCTTAGAGTCTATTTGACTGCAAACAAGCAGTTACATTCTTTCCTCTGCAACGAGTCCTCCTTTGTACTCCCACCCCCAAGGAGATTTTACCCAGGGTGGCTACAGAAACTGTCCCATCCCCTCCCCTTCTGACAGTTGAATGCATCCGTACCAGGAGACACGGTGATTTGAGTTTCTCTAGTGACTCCACCCCCAGCACGTGATCATTCTGCACCTCTTCAAAAATTGGATGTTGAAGGGGAAGCTTTCTGTTTTTAAATTTGCTATGAGGAGGAGCTGAGGGTCATTTTATTAATATTTACCAAACCCAAGAACTAAGGGACTTCAGCTACGTTTTCCTACTTCGTTTCTACAAGACTGTCCGAAGAACTTTCTCTGTATTTTACACTGCAAAAAGAGTTTGGGAAAGTAAAATGATTGGCCAAGCATCACGCAGATACCAGGACTAGAATTATCATTGAAGACTTTCTTAGGCTTCCAAACTCCATTTTGTTTACCTACTGCACGTTACCAGCCCAGAAAACCACACATGCATTGTGGCTTTTGAAAAGACCCTTGTTCACTAGCCAGAAAAACAGCTTAGTTAAGAACCTCAGAATCAAAATATGGCATGTTGAGAAATACTATCAAGAGCCCTTATGTGGACGTCTTTAATACCAAGACTAGGGGAAAAGAGAAGACTCAGGAAGGTCCGTGAGTTCCAGGCCAAACATGGGTACAGAGTGAGATGGGTACAGAGTGAGAAGAAAAAAAAATCGTTGAATTTAAGGATTAGAACAAAGTCTGTCTTAAATGAATGAGCCTGTAGTCCTTGGCTACTGGGAAGGGCAACAGGAGGGACACTTGAACTCAGGCATTTCAAGTCGGCCTGTGCCTCATATGAGATGCTATATCCAAAAGTGAACAACAGCAATGGGGGAAGAGGCTTTTCCACAAAGTTTGCTCGAAGCCAATCTTCTCTCATTTTGCTCAGACAATGAATAGCATGATGGCAAACGAGGGTGGCAAAGTGAGAGCGTGCTGCTGCTCTAGGGAGAGTGTCCTAACGGCCTCCGGATAGTTACCAGTAGACAAGAGCAGTACTTCCTTTCATTCAACTTTGAGATACCCTTTCTTTTAAAGATTTGTTTGTTTTTGTTTTATATGTAGGAGTGGCTGGCTGAGTGTGTGTACGTGGTATAGTGTGCATGCAGACGTCATGAGAGGGTATCACATACACTGGATCTGGAGTTTCGGATGGATTTTGAGCTAACATATGGATGCTAGAAACCAAACTTCTGTCCTCTACACGAGCAAATTCTTTTACCATCCAAGTCATCTCTCCAGTTCCAGCTTATACTTTTCAGAGTATATGTTTGAGAGAAAAATAATCGTAAATAACATTTGGGGGAAATTATTTGACAAACACTCTGGCTTCCTTTCATTGATGAACCTACTATAAAATGTTAGATACAAAAATGATGTCCAAACTACTTCTGGATTATTAAATAGCACAAGCATGGAGCATGTTCACTAAATCAAATTTTTCATAAGATTAATCTCAGCATTAGCATAATATGAGTCAGAATTATTCAAATACTTTAATCAATTTAAGGGCATATCTTTTCAAATGATGAAACAAGCATTTTCCTAAAGAATTTAAAAACAGATTCTAACAAATCTGTGAACACAGCATGTGAAAGACTGAGGCAGGGGAATTGTCATCGGTTCAATGACAGCCTGTTCGATCCAGTGAGACCTTATCTCAATAAAAACATTGATAATTTATCTATAATTATTTTCTAAGTTACATGATAGGATCAGCATGTCTGAAACTGATGGCTGTGTTAGTTGATTTTTCGATTACAGATGTTCAGTTCGCATTTGCCATATTTCTTCAAAATTGAAGTAGGCCCAAGTGGGTTACTTTGCACACCTGATCAGAAAGCCTACTGAGAGACACACTGTGTTTAGAAAGTGTCAGCACACCTGGTCAGAAAGTCCACTGAGACACAATGTATAGAAAGTGGCTTTTCCTACAGCGGCTTTCGCTTTGGTATAGAACATCTTGTTCAGGGCTCATCTTCCATCCAGGTGAATTAAAGCAAAGTTTTTAACTGTGCAATTTTCTTCCGACTCAAAAATAACATATACCGACTGTCAGCCTCCAAATAACTGGTGACTTCTTTTCCTCGAGGAACTGCTGTCTAAAGCCAGATACGTGTCTCCAGTGTGTCTAACTCCTGCTCTTTAAACCCAAAGCAATAGCAAAATGACTCTTTCAGAAAACTACAACAGTTATGCCTGACAACTTAATGGCATTCTTTAATCATCGACTGTAGCCACCATTCTGTTCCTACTGGAATAATGTTTAGTGTTTGCAGCCCATACTTCCATTTTTCACGTGTCCCTCAGGTTTATATTTCCCTGCATTATTTACTTATTCTGCAGTGTGGGGTGCCTTTAGGGATATTTATGAATAGAAACTCTAAGTTTCTGGTGATATTTTGAAGATTAATCTGTTTTCCTGACAGAACCAGTCACAGCAAAAAAAAAAAAAAAAAAAAAAAAACACACCAGAATTAATCTTGTTTCCCTTGATGAAGTACAGCAGTTACAAAGATAAAGCTTGCCTACAACAACTGCATGGGAATTGGTGCTTTCTTATTAATGATTTTAATTACTTTTATTTATCATTTTACTTAACCTTATTGAAAATAGTGTTAAAAATCTTCGAGAGTTCAATCACATTGCGCGGTCTTTTTTCATTTTCCTAAATAGCTCCCCAAGGCGGATGTTCATTTCAAGTCTTTAGTCATTCCAGAGCTCTGAGCAGGTTCTCAGTGCAGAGCGGATGGCTGAGGATTACGAAGGTAGATTAGTTACACACCTCTGATAGAGTCTTTCTAAATTAGCTCATGCTCATTTAGTTCAATTGTCTGCCTTTTCTTCCCTTCTTCAGGTTGATTCAGCTTGAGTCTTCCTCTTTCTCCATCACTTAAGCACTGAAAGCGAATCGCCCCAAGGATCTAAGGTATTTTTTTTCCCTCCCTTGCATGTCTCTGCACTATCAGGTCCTGCCCAGTAATTGTTCTGCCTTGTTTAAAAATGAGATGCACTATGAGAGTATCCGGGGTGCTACTTTCTAGTGTGTGTGTGTGTGTGTGTGTGTGTTTACTAAATATAGTTACTGTAAAAATAGAGTTTGTTCCTCCAGTGGTGCCAAATTTATCTTCAGTCTAAGGTCAGAGTTTCCTTATTTGCAGATAGCATGATTCTATCCACGAGACACCAAAGACTCCATTAGCAAACTCCTGGAACTAAGAAATACTTTCCTAAAAGTGGCAGGTTACAATGAACATACCCAAGTCAGTAGTAGCCTCCCTCTATGCCAGTGGTTCTCAACCTTCCTAATGTTGAGACCCTTTAATACAGTTCCTCATGCTGTGGTGACCTCCCAACCACAAAATCATTTGGGTTGCCACTTCATAACTGTAATTTTACTACTCTTATGAATTGTAATGCAATTATCAGTGTATTCCAAGGGTCTTAGGCAACTCCTGTGAAAGGGTCATCTGACCCCAAAGGGGTCACAGTTCACACGTTGAGAGTCACTGCTTTATACCAAAGACAGACTAAGGAAGACATCAACCATGGAAACGATCCCATTTGCAATAGTCCCAGAACAAAGCAAAAATAAGAAAACCAAACTACCTTGAAATAAATCAAACCAAGGAAATGAAAGGCTTACATAATGAAAACTTTAAAACACTAAAGAAATTAAAGATGGTACCAGAAAAAGGAGACACCTCCTGTGCTCATGGGTTGCTGAGAATAAGAATGTGAAAGTGGCCATCTTGCCAAAAGAGTATTCAGATTCAGTGAAATTCCCATCAAAAGACCAATTCAGTTCTTCATATGGCCGAATTGGGGGAGGGTCGGAGAGGGAGAGCAATGAAAGAGCTGTCCTGATCGAGGGGTTAGGGAGAAACCCGGTGCTAGGGAAATTCCCAGAAATCCATAGGATGACCCCAGCTAAGGCTCCTAGCAATAGTGGAGAGGGTGTCTGAACTGGCTTTCCCCTATAATAAGATTAGTGGCCAACATAACTGTCATCATAGAACCTGTATCCAGTAACTGATGGAAGCAGATGCAGTGATCCACAGCCGAGCACCGGGCTGAGTGCCTGGAGTTCATCTGAAGAGAGGGAGCAGGGATCATATGAGCAAGAGGGGTCAAGATCATGACTGGGAAAACCACAGGGACCTGATGGATGGGGGCTCACAGACTCTGGACTGACAGCTGGGGTACTTGCATGAAACCGAACTAGGCCCTCTGAATGTGGGTGACACTTATGTGACTTGATATATGTATGTGTCAGGGTCTGGCAGTGGGACTAGGAATTATTCTTGGTGCATGAACCAGCTTTTTTGAGCCTATTTCTTTTGGTGGGATACCATGCTTAATATTGATACAGGGGAGAAGAGTTAGGGTCCTGCCTCAGCTAGCGGTATGGCCATTCCTGATTTCAAGTTATACTACAGAGCCATAGTAATACAAACAGCATGGCACCGACACAAAAACAGACAGACTGATCAGTGGGATAAAACTGAAGCATTACAGACAGCTGATTTTTGATACGGATCCCCAAAATACACATTGAATAAAAGACAGGGTCTTAATAATGAACGGTGCTGGGGGAAACCGGATAGTTGCATGTAGAAGAATGAAAGTTGATCTTTCTCTCTCTCTCTCTCTCTCTCTCTCTCTCTCTCTCTCTCTCACTCTCTCTCTTTTTCTCTCCTTACTCACAAATGGATTAAGAATCTCAGTGATTGTGTTGAGACTTCTAGAACAAAGAGTAGGGAATGTACTCCAGGATATTTGCTTGGGTGAGAGCTTTCTGAATAGGACTCTGGTCACTCAGGACCAACAAGCAACATGTAGAACTTAAGAACATTTAAAAGCTTCTATACTGCAAAACAAACTGCCAGTCTACTGAAGAAGTAGCCTTCAAAGTGGGGGAGGGGAACCTTTGTAAACTATACATAATAGAGGACCAGTGTCTAGACTCCACACAGAATAAAACCAAAACAGAATAAAACAAAGCTAAACTAAACTAAACAGCAAGAAAACAAGTAACCCAGTTTTTTTTAAAGGGAGGGGGCTATGGAACTGAACAGAGAGATTTTAGAAGAAAACAACATGGCTAAGAAATACATTTTAAAATATCCCTGGCCATCAGAAAAAATTCAGACTGGAATTATCCTGAGATTTAATATTTCCCCCATCAGAATAGTTAAGATTAAACAAACAGAAGACAACAACAAATTCTAGCATGGCTATGGGGAATAGAGAACCCTCATACACTGCAGTGGGAAAACATTTGTGTAGTCAATAGCCTCAAAAAACAAAGTCTCCCATATAACCCAATTATTTCACCCCCTGAGTATATACTTGGGTATATTCATAGCTGTCAGGAAATAGAAGCAGTTTAGGTGTCCATCAGCCGAGGAATGGATAATGAAAATGTGGTACTCATGTAAACACATTTTGTCCAGCTGTAAAAAAAAAAAAAATCAAAATTATGATGCAGGTGGATCGGCCTGAAAAGCATAACATTGAGTGAGGTGACTCCGACCTAGATACCTGGAGTATCTATAGAATACAGGCTATTAGAAAGGAACCACTGGATGGGAGGGGAAATGATAGAATACAAGTGAAATGAAGGGAAAGGAAATACACTAAGGAGGGAGATTTAGGTGGGAAGAGGGTTAGTAGGACAAAGAAGGGCAGGGTAGCAAAAGCTAACCCTGAGTATACTTGAAAAAGCCATGTGGAAACCTATAATTTTATAAGCTCCATATATTTTATATAAAACGACTATAAAAATACTCCAAGAAGTCATAGGCTGTAAAATGAAAAGCCAGTCCTAGGTATGGGATACCTTCTCTTGAGCTGTTGCTCAAGCATGCACTGGAGACATCCCAAGCCATACAGACTATTGACTCTGTTCTTGGTTACCAGCAGGACTCAAAGATAAGATCCTATTGATGAAGACATCACCCATGTTGGTATCAGGACATGGAAAACTCAAGTTGGTGCTGACTGATGAACTTCTTCCTGTAGGCTGCTTGGAGAATAAAAGTCATAGACAGTCTTATCTAGCAATGACCCTATTGAACTCCAGTAATGACCAGTGTGGCAAAACAGGCTCATGGGTGCAATAGTCACACTAATGTTACAAAGGTAACCAACTGCATTCTGATGGAATTTAAGGCCAGCACCACAGGAAGAAATAAACATCGATTACTGTAAATCTGGCTAAGATCCCATGGTCGCAGAGTACATGGGCCACAGAGGTGAACCTACTACTATTATTTTGCTTAATGGACACAATATCAAACTACTCACTAAATTTGTACCTCTATGTCCATAGAAGTTTATAAGGTTTTTTTGTGTGTCTGTGCAGTGAACAGTGTCTGACCTAGAAACTCACTACTGAATACATATAGAGCACCCAGTCCCAGAAGTGGCACATCTATATCATGATGTCTGTACCTTCCCAAAGGACCACTGTGGAAAAGGGAGTGGAAACACCATGTGAGTACAGGGTTAGTTACAACTAACTAGGTAACTAACTGAGGTAAAACAGTGTCCTCTAGATGGGACGGGACTGTTGTACTCATGATCTCATGGCAGCTGTGGGTGCCTATACAAGATCCGTACAAGATCAAGCCAGTTAACATTCTAGCATGGAGGAGTGAAGGACTCACAAGCCTCCACCTCTGAGGGGTTAATGACAAGTGATGATTCCTCAGGACAAAGGTGTCATTTTTCTTTAAGGAAACTGCCCTTGGTAGGTCAGCCACACGTCAGTAGTCTTTTGCTCATGAGTACATAGGCAGTGCAAACTGGATATGATGTGTTATTATTTTTTAAGGTGACAAGATATAGGAAAGAATGTGCAGGTGAGGATGGATCTGAGAAGGGTTAGGAAAGGAGTGGGGCCTGATTGAGATCAAAATACTCTGTACTGAATTCTCAAATAATTAATTTAAACTATTAAATTTTAGGGTAGGGAGCTAGAAAGATTGCTCAGCAGTTAACAACCCTTGCTGCTCTTGCCGGGGATCCGAGTTGAGTTCCCAGCACCCACAGTGGTCAGCCTAGAACCATCTGAAACTCTAGTTCCAGGGAGATGTCTTCTTCTGACCTCCCAAGCACCTGCATACATGTGACATTGCCTCGCTGTCTTAGTGAGGGTTTCTATGGCTGTGAAGAGACACCATGACCACAGCAGCTCTTGTAAAGGAAAACATTTAATTGAGGTAGCTTACTGATAATTCAGAGATTCAGGCCATTATCACCATGGCGGGGACCATGGTAACCTTCTGGCAAACATGATGCTGGCTACATCTTAATCAGAGGCAACAGGAAATGACCCGGGACACTGGGAGGTATCTTGAGTATATAGGAGACCTCAAAGCCCACCCCTACAGTGAACCACTTCCTCCAACAAGGCCACACCTACTCCAACAAAGCCACATCTCCTAATAGTGCCTCTCCCTATGAGTTCACGGAGACCAATTATATTCAAACTACCACACTCACCAACATACACACACACACACACACACACACACACACACACACACACGTACATCTTTGACAAAAAAGAAAAAGAAAAACAAACAGGCAATTGGAAGAGACACAGAGAAAGCAGGTGTGGAGTTGGATGGGTGGAGAGCTGAGGGGAAGATCTAGGAAGCCATGAGGAAGGGAAAATGGTGATCAGAATATATTGTATGAAAAATATTTTCAGCTAAAAATATAAAGAGAATGTATTTATAGAGTGTGTGTCATTACTAAGTTTAGTCCCTGCACAAATAGCTTAGGTTTGAATCTTATTTTTAGAATTTATTTCTCCACGGGAGTCACATTTCTCTCCAGTCTTGAGCAGATTCTGAGATTAATGTTCCTGGGGAAGTCAACATGTTTTTTGTTTTTAAAAGTTTTTGCAACTCTTAGGGAAACAAAGTCTCCAAGGGTTATTTACCTCTGAACCACCTTGGAGCAACTCCCAGGCAGTCTATGTGCCGGGAAGGAAATAGAATTTGGGGCGTGATCAATAAGTCACCTGGTAGTTGTCACTTTGACTTGCTAATCCCATCTTATGGTTGAAACCATACCCTGTGGGTTTTATAGATCAGATAAGAAGATGAAAGTCTGTCAGGTTGGTCAAAGAGGAGCAGGTGATAAGAGTATGATTTCCCCAACTCTCATTATGCTGGGCTTTGATGGACGACTCTACTCTTCTCAGTTTAAGTTACAAACCCTTTGCTCAATTGAGCTTCAAAATTGCAAATGTCTTCTAGCTTCACTTAATGCCAGGATAATTTTAGAGTATGCAAATTAGCAAGTGAATAATAATTGCAGAAATAACTACATGTAGAAACACCAATTAGTCAATAAATCTACTTAATTAGCCATAATAGTTTCTGTTGCATTTTAAGTTCTCGTTTACTTCAGTGTCATCGCAATTACGTTGCACACGTTCAAATATTTTACCTAAGTGATGCCCTCATAGGTAAATTAAGGGTCCTAGTCATTTAAAAATAAATCAGAAATCAGCCCACTCTAAGTGGTATAGATGGCAAAGCATTTTATTATATTAAATATGATCACCTGTGGAATGCACGGCTTCTCTTTGCCAAATAGTGTCATGTGACTAACCCTAAATGGAGACAGAGCTGCTGGTTTACCAGAATTTGCACTTTTGGGTATCTGTGCAGCCATGATATGGTATCAGTGGGGTTTGCAAGATTATTTTCACTACCCATGCTCTCCAATAAAACTTGGCTTGCTGTGGTCTTCCCATCCCTCGTCAGGTACAGAACAAAGCAGAGATACATCCCCACCGCAAGATCACTACTGGACCTTACTCCAGTTTGTGCCTGGCTGTGCTCAGATAACGGAGATAAACAACCCCCCGGCAAAACCTCTTCCTGAGAAATGGGTGCTTCATGCTTGAAAACCCTGGGAGGTGTCCAAAGAAAGCACCAGCAAAAGGGCAAGCCATCCATACTCAGCCAAGTGTTCTTTTTTATTTTTAACCCCAACACTTTGCCTTGTCCTATGCCTCTCATTCAGACTTAGGTAATTGATTATACATGATTCCTGTAGAGGTGCTGTACCTATCCTCTGCTCAGAATAAACTCTGCCTGGGTAACCCATCTGCAGAACTTAAATGATCCTAAAATGAAAGAAATAACAGTAGGCACTGCTCAGGCCTAAAGAGACAGCCTTTGTTTATTGCCAAGTGGCTTCAGTAGCTTACTTGATCCATCATGATGAAAGTGACTTTTGGACAACCTAGAGGTATTTAACAATAATTTTGGATTAATAAGAAACATCAGAGCACCAACACTGAAGACTATGCTATAAGTACATTTTAAAAGCATGCGGAAGGAATATGATTAGAAGTAAGTATTTCGAAGCCTTTGGTTTTGGATGGCAGGAATGTGAAGTTTGCATTTCTTCCCTCCTTGGTACTTTCCACGGTCATATATTAAACATATCTATGTTTTATATTGGAAACAACATAAACAGCTTCCCAAAGACATGCATGTCTTCAGAAAGTTCTAGCTGGGCCGAGGTAGTGCACACCTTTAACCCTAGCACTCGGAAGGCAGAGGCAGACCCATCTCTGTGAGTTGGAGGTCAGCCTGGTCTACAATAGCTAGTTCCAGGACAGCTAGGGATGTTACACAGAGGAAACCCTGGCTCAAAAAACTAAAGGGGGAAGAAAAGTTCTGTTTCCTCCTTATTCTCATTCCCCAATTATTTCCTGTTTCACAATCGATAATAATATACAAGTGCGCACATCTGCAGATAGAGACTTAAGAATCCAGTGTATTGTGTGTGCCTGTTTATGAACCTTCAATGAGTGTGCAGCACCCAGGAAGTCTGGACACGCATTGGCCAACCCTTTTTGAGATGATGGTAACCTACAGTGATAAAACTGTTAATGTTGCCTCAAAGCAGATCCATCTCTGGGAGGGGAAGCTGGTTAAAAAACGGACTTTCATAAAAGAAACCAATCAAACTTGTTTTGAATCCAGTCATATTGTTTCATTTCCTTGCAATTATAAAAATGGCCCCGAATACCACTACACCGCGTGTCTTCTATCAAAATAGACAAAGAACATAGCTGAAGTGAATGGCAACATGAAGACCCCACCAGAACATGAATCTGTGCGGGTCTCCTCGGTGAGGAAGCAGGAAGCTAAAGCAACAAGAGGATGGATCTCAAATCCTTGCGCTAAGAGCCTGAAGTAGAATTTGGAAAAGGACATAAGGAATTTGCAGAATTATCAGTTTTCTTTGCTTTTCATATTTTGGAGGCAGGGTTTCTCTGTAGCTTTGGAGCCTGTCCTGGAACTCACTTGGTAGACCAGGCTGGCCTCGAACTCACAGAGATCTGACTGCCTCTGCCTCCTGAGTGCTGGGATTAAAGGAGTTCACCACCGCCAGCTGGCAGAACTATCAAAATTTAAGCATTAGTGGTGAAAAACTTGCCTCAGATGAGTAAGCACTCTATCTCTAAATGATAATAGTAGACATCCCCCAGAGCTCAAATCATCATCAAGGCAAAGCCGCATTTTAAATGCCTTCCTATAGCTAACAGTCCCAACAGCCAGCCGGTGACCCATGGCTCTTGGAATTGTCAGTTTCGTTGAGAAATGTTAATATCGCAAGTATTGGAAGTATATTTCAAGGCCCGATAAGTAAACCTTCAGTTCCTGTAATTGCTATTTTGGATACAAGGTTCCAGAAAATAAGAACCAATCAAAGTCATTTATTATGAGAGAGGGCGACCACTCCGGGAAAAACAAAGAACTAAGGGTCTGCTAAGAAATGGGATTTACAGAGAAACGTGCAAGTGAGGCAAGCCTTCCCCGAGCCTCTCTGGCAATAATTGGATTTGGTTGGCTAGAGCTGAGAGTGAACGCAGCGGATGTCAGCGGATCTAGAACTTGCCTCTTCTAAGTGGAACGTCTAATTATGAGCGGATAATGGCGTGTGCCACCCAAACTCATTGGGAATATTCCCACTTCAGACCACGCGTTAACTGTGAGGGGTAATGTATTTGATTCTTCATGAGACTGCAAGCTAGATGTTAAAAAACAAAACAAAACAAAAACAAAAGAAACCCAGCAATCTTAAAGTGAGGACGAATAGAAAAAAAAGGTATTCATAAATAGGAATTTATGGGCTCTCAGAGATATTCCAATGAGCAATTTTTCTTTGCTTATGTAAATTATGTTCTGGTTGTTATCTTCTAAATAAATAAGGGTGACAACTGTTTATAATCTGACCAGTCGGAAGGTGTTTCTGAAATCTTAAATACTAGTTTAGACTATACAAATGATCAAATAAAATTCCTCTTAATATAAGAACTCAAATAAGTGATGGCATCAAAATTATAAATATGATTGATGTTTGATTGTCTCAAAACCATCACTAAAACCTTTTAACTGTTTTGACGCATCACCTCAGATGTGGTAAAACAACAGAAATTTATTCTGTCCTACTTCCAAAGGCCAGAAATCTAAACTCAAGGTACAGACAAGGCTGCACTCCCTCTGGAAGCTCCAGGCAGAAAACCATTCTTGCTTCCTCTAGGTTCTGGCAGCTGTTGGCTTTCTCTCCCTCTGCTCATCTTTAAATTGTTTTCTCCATGTGTTTGTCTCAAAACTTTCCATTCATTCCTCTCTCCCAAGAAATGTGCTTTCATCTGCCACACTGGTTTGCAGATAGGCTAAGTCCCGCATCTCTTGAATCTCAGTAGTAATCAGCAGTCGATGGTGAGGTAATAGTCACAGGTTCTAGGGAGCTCATATGAATGTCTATTGAGGGTTATTTTTGGCCCTCTTATAATTCCTTATTTCATTGTTCCTAACTGTTTGCTGGCACAACTCTCTATAATTCAATTTACATCATGAATATTTCTCTCTTCTAATGGTTGCATTGCTCTGGAAAAATCTGACAAATATAAATGGCCTTTCATGTTGTCACCATGAAACAGGGAGAATCTTAAGAGATTTTCATAATTAAATTAGAACTCAGTATAATATACATAAGAGTAATGTGGATAGGGAAATTTAAATACACAGACACAGACGCATGGGAACACATACATAGGCAAATATACAAAACAGAAGTTTGCAATAAATATAGTAATTAAATATAGTCAAACTGATATGACTACCAACTTGGAAATCATTTGGCGTCTGTGAGCTACAGTAAATTTTATTTATTTATAGATTCAGTATTATGGAGATGTGTGATAATTAATGTTGATTGCCAACAGAGAGATGCCCAGATGAAGAAAGTACATCTCTGAGTGTGTCAGTGGGTGTTTCCAGAGACAGTTAAAGAATGAGGGCTCTGGCGCAATGGTTCAATTCATTAATGGGATTAAAAATTTGAATACATTATTGGGAAATGGCAAAACCACAGAAAGCAGGACCTTGTTGAAGGAAACAGGTGGCTGTAGGGCATACTCATATCTTACCAACCCCTTCGTGTATTCCCTCCCTTTGCTTTCTGGTCACCATAAGGAACACAGGTGCTACCACCTGCTCAGGCTTCCATGGTGCTCTGTTCAAACACAGAGGAGCAAATGGCTGTGCACTGGACCTTCTGAAATGGAACCAAATGAAATCCTCCTGTATTGTGTGGCAAAGGTCTTGTACCCTGTAAAGATTTGTCACTTACATTGGTTTAGTAAAATGGTGATTGGCCAGTAGCCAGGCAGGAAGTGTAGGCAGGATGACCAGAACAGGAGAATTCTGGCAAGAGGAAAGGTTCAGCCTGTAGTTGTCACCCAGACCCAGAGGAACCAAGATGAGAATGCCTCACTGATAAAAGGTACTGAGCCACATGGCTAACACCGACAAAACTTATGTGTTAATTTAAGATGTAAAAGTTAGCTAACCAGAAGCCAGAGCTAATAGGCCAACCAGTTTATAATTAATATTGGTCTCTGTGTGTTTCCTTGGGAGTGAAAGGCTGTGGGACCAGACAGGACAGAAACCCCTGTCAACACTCCTGTTTAACTGTTTCTATCTGCTATATGAGCACAATGATGACAGAGCAGACACAGTGCGTAGCCTGTAACATCGACACACTGACAGACTCCTTGGAATGATGCCCAGTGACAGGGATGTTTATTAGAACTTAGAGCTCACATTGAGTGGGAGCTACGTGTACTAGCAAACAAACAAACAAAAACCAAAAGCCACGTCAGCAGGCTGAGGAAAAGCCCAACAAACCCAAATGAACAACTTCCATCATGTGCAATTCATGTCAGTGACTCTGAGGGGTAGGCCTTTGTAGACCCAGTAATACTCAGAATCGAGAAGAATAAAGTTCAACATAAAAGGAATGCTGTATTAAAGAGTCTGTGTCGTTGACATTTTGTACTATTAATTTTCAAGAAATGTGGAAAAGCCACAATGAAGTAGAAGGTTGACTCCAATTTTAAATGTGGAATTGAATAAATTCTTTAGGTTTACGACTTTGAGTAAAACCTTACTAAGATTACAGGCAAATTAAGCAGTTTTAGAGAACTTAATAACTATAGCTCATACTTGTAAATATTTAATTAGCTACTAAAATATTCAGAAGTACCTCACTTGTCGTGTTATTTAGTTGAAGTACTTAAAGGGAATTTTAATGAATTAAATTTACAAATAAAGCTTTAAAAGCTTAGCATGTTCAATCACCTTTGAAAATAAGATGAAACCATTCACCAATATTTTCTCAAGAGTCATCCTTAAACTTCTCTGGACTTATGGGGGGGCTAATAAAGGTTGTAAATTGAACTTAAATTTGAGCTACAGCTTTGTATTTGAATGTGTCACATCAAGAACATTCTATGGAGGTTTGTTTTTTTTTTGTTTTTTTTGTTTTTTTTTTTTTTTTTTTTTTGGTTTTTCGAGACAGGGTTTCCCTGTAGTTTCTAGAGCCTGTCCTGGAGCTAGCTCTTGTAGACCAGGTTGGCCTTGAACTCAGAGATCCTCCTGCCTCTGCCTCCCGAGTGCTGGGACTAAAGGCGTGCGCCACCACCGCCCGGCTATTCTATGGAGTTTTAAAATCAAGGTGACCATTGAGTAGTCTATGCAGCAACATTGGTCTCAAGATTGGAGCAATGGCTCAGAGGTGAAGATCGCTTCTGGTTCTTCTCGAGTACCCAGCTTCTGTTTCCAGATTAAGCTGCTCAGAATACCCTGTAACTCCAGCTCCAAGGGATCTGACATCCTCTGCTGCACTCCTCAGGCAGCTGTACACACATGGCACATATTCATGTAGACATATGCCCATAAAAACACGGAAATAAATCTTTTAAAAAACTGACAACTTTGTCTTCATCTGTTTTTGCCTCACCTTGACAAACTGCTTATCTGTTTTAAGACTCACTCTTTACCTTATACATTTATTATATTTAATCAAACTGGTAACTTAGAGTAAGTTTCTCCTATGAATGTCCCTAATTTACTCATATCTTTTACAATCTAAATTAATATTTACAGCCTTTAGGAATTTGCCATGTACTTTTCGGGACCCCCATTTATTTATTTTTGTGATATGTGAACTATTGAAGATAATTTTTGAGCTACATGAATATGAATCTTGTTTCTGAGGCGCTTAAGCAGGGTTCTTGCTCCCTGGGACTGAAATAGCTGGACTTGGTGAGAAGTCAAATGCATGCAAATCAGAATATCCATCAGAGAGGGGTTGGAAGAGGGTTAACAAAATGGATAAAGGCCCTTGCTGCTGCCAAGCTTGATGACTCAAGTTCCCTCCTTCTTGGTGGGAATGGGGAACTGACCCCTATAGTTGATAGTTGTCTTCTGCTTTATACACACACACACACACACACACACACACACACAAATATAGACACACAAAATATTTAAATCTGTCTTCAAAAACTATAATAACTTCAAAAATCCAGAAGGCCATTATTTTGAGAGCACTTTGTAGTGAGTCATCAAATAATGAGAAATCACCAAGTTGGGACAGGGGAAGTAGCTCTGTGAGAGATTACTTGTTCAGCATTCATGAAACCCGGGGTTCATTTTCAGCAAGGGAAGAAAGTTGGTGTTAGCTGCGATTTTAGATAATTTAAATGAAATAATCCATAACTCTATTGGTAATTAGGAGCCATCTAGCGAAATCCACAGGCAATCCTGCCAGTGAGTGCAGCAACTCTGTGTGGTTATAGTTGTATTGGTGAGATAATTCTGTCACAAGAATAGTAGTTTTGTATCACAGAATGACTACTTGTGAACAACTATAAATCAAACTATAAAGAAATCAGCTTCACAATCACTCTTTACTGTTCAAGCTGCAACCCCCCTGCCACACACACACACACACACAGTGTAAAACCAGCTATCCACTGTTTATTCCATTCTCTCCCTTTCACACATGGACAATTCAAAGAGAAATTAAAATCTCATGGTCTTCAAGGAGCGTGTAGTGGCTGGAGGAGCTATGGAAAGATGGCAACGTTCCTTGGCCTGGTGTGACCACAGAAGGTGTCTCCTCTGTCCTTGTCTCCTCAAATGAATTGCAGCCGAGCTGAGAACTCTCTTGCATTAACCCAAAGCCAGTTAACCTGCCCTGTTTTCACTTCGTTGAACTCAGAGAGCAGCCAGCATGTGTTCAGAAGCCACACACCACGTTTGCGCTGCCCACAAACAGCATTAAACCAAACAACGCTCTGCTCTGCTCAATGTGAAAACTCTTCCTATGAACACAGAACAAAAGCACCACCCAGAGCAATGGTTCTCAACCTGTGGGTCAAGATCCCCACTGGGTCACATATGAAATATCCTCCCTATCAGATGTTTACATTGTAATACATAATAGTAGCAAAATTACAGTTACAAAATAGTAATGAATCAATTTTAGGGTTGGGGGGTCACCACCCCATGAGGAACTGTATTAAAGGGCAGTGGCATTAGGAAGGTTGAGAACCGCTGACCTTGAACAAGGCATGCAGAAGGAGGCTCATCAAAAAGTGTCAAGGAGGCAGTTCCTATGAGCTGCTTTGAGTTTTCCATGAGACCCACTGGGCTTGTTCACTTCACAGCTTTTCCCTTTTTTCTATCTTTGCTTCTAATGTTGGCCCAAACCTATGTACACTTTCTCTGGACTTTGGGTTTCCTTACTCGTTTGCTAGAGCTCTCCTCCTTGCCATGAGGCTGCCTGTTGTCATGGTGAACCTCTGTACTGGTAGCAACCTCAGACAACATGGCTTTTCCCCATCTCACCTCCATTTTCCTCCTCTGGGCAGTTGCCAAGACTGGTCTGCCCTGGAATTTTTCTTTTAAACTATAATAAAATTGTTCTTCAGTTTCAAAAAAGAAAAGTGTCCAAAGTACACATAGTAAAATCATCAGTACCTTCAATTCCAAATCGGCATAGTTGAGAATACTATTTTAATTGCCAACTATGAGCCAATTCTGAAGATATAGATTTTTTTTTTTTTTTTTTGGTTTTTTGAGACAGGGTTTCTCTGCAGCCTTTTAGAGCCTGTCCTGGAACTAGCTCTTGTAGACCAGGCTGGCCTCGAACTCACAGAGATCCGCCTGCCTCTGCCTCCCGAGTGCTGGGATTAAAGGCGTGTGCCACCACCGCCCGGCTAGATTTTTTTTTTATATTGCTCTGTGCTGTGTAGGAAATGAATGCTGCACGAGAAAGAAAACTGTGTGTCCAGTTTTGATCTGTCAGCAACGGAGGCAGGAACTTCAAATCCCCTGGATCATCGGATAACTATATCAGATTACAGATAGTCAACCTAAGGTGTGAAACAGTGGGACACACAAGTGACAGACAGGAGACTAACTCTTGTAAAGCACAGTTCCTTCCATGGACTCATGTTCACATCTGTATGATTGATTATCCATGGTCACAAACTGAGAAGCTTAGATAGCCAGTCAGCAGAAAAAAACTCACAGGTTCTCCTCTGAAAAAAGAGAATGAGAATAAAAGAGTGAAGGGTGCATGTGGGAGTGTGTGTGTGAGCACATGTGTGTGCGCGTGCGTGCATGTGTGTGCGCGCGTGCGTGCATGTGTGTGCGCGCGTGCATGTGTGTGTGCGTGCGTGCATGTGTGTGTGCGTGCATGTGTGTGCGCGTGCGTGCATGTGTGTGTGCGTGCGTGCATGTGTGTGCATGCGTGTGTGCACATGCGTGCATGTGTGTGTGTGAGAGAGAGAGAAAGAGAGAGAGAGAAAGAGTCTTTTAAAAGATATAAAGCAACTCAAGAAATGTTCCAGATCCAGGATCATTACGAAAAAATTGAAGCTCTCAAGGTCCTTCATAATCTCTGTTATATGGAATTATGGTAAAACAGTGGGTTTTTTTTGTTATCTTTTGTTTTGTTTTGTTTGCTACTAGAAAGACAAAACATAGAGGCTCTATATCTGAAAAAGAATCTATCAACTTGTCTGAGAATAAAATCCTCATTGCTAGTAAGGACGTAGTATAGTATACTGTATGATTAGTATATATAATTTGAAATTATGTACCTGGAATCTTAAATTTTTGCTTATAGGTTATTTCTTTTAGTCTTTGGTATTAACATATTAGAAATATTGACAGAAAATGACCTATGTCATGATGTATGATTAAAATTACATTGTATATACAATAATAGAACCAAGCAGTGGAATATTATACAGCCATTAAAATTACATGCATTGTATATGATGGGATATACCTTTCTTTTTCTACTAAGATAGGTAAAATACAAAATAGTTGGGTAGTAGATATATACCAGAATTCTAATATTGCTCCTCATAGGTGAAAAGATTGGAGGATGGTTTTAGCTTTTTTTTTTGATATTTTCTTTATTTCCTCCTTTAAAAAGCAATAAGTACATATATTTTAAGTTGATAATGAATTATTCATATAAGGAATGGAAACTTATTTTAGAAATAACAAAAATCAAAGAATTCTTCAAGAACTCCATTAACAGCCACAGGAGTCGTCTTGAAAGCATCAAGCCACCAGTGGGGGATTCTCAAACCCACGATGTGTGATCAAACTACGGCCATTGTGTGCCCAAAAGGACAGCAGGCAACAGTGCCCCAAAGTACGGCAGGCAATGCTCTGAGCATAGACGGCTCTCAGGGATTGGTGGGAGTGATGAGGAGCCCAGCGGCTCTAAGTGAGGCCCCTTGCCTCCCATCTCTCATTGGAAACAATTAGAGGAAATTAGCTCTTAAAAGTAAAAACTCGACTACAAGGTTTGCCTGCCGGAACCACTGCAGGATGGAACACCTGTCACCCGGGCATGTTTGTTGAAGCTTCCTGATGACAGATGACAAAACAGCCGAGTGAGAAAGCTTGTCCCCTGCTCTGGCTCTCAGCCTTTCAACTAGTTTAATCTGGACCTCAGAGGGAAACAGCACACACTTCGTGTTGAGGAGAAGGTCCAGAGTGACTATATATAAACTGCCTGCTTTTGAATCTCAGATGGGAGAGAGAGAGAGAGAGAGAGAGAGAGAGAGAGAGAGAGAGAGAGAGAGAGAGAGAGAGAGTAATAGAATGAGTTATAAGCTAGGGAAATAAATTGTTCCAACCATGCAGGAGGCTGAAGTTCCATCCCCAATATCATGAAGATTAATAAGCACAATAAATAAATAGCGCCCTGATTTCTGGCTGTCAGGTTAAAACAGCACCACTAGACTTGGGGAGCAGTGTAAGTTTTTAGGAAGATGTCCGTTTTCCTCGACTTCCATGTAAAAGCCCTGAACGTCATTGAGCTAATTATCATTTACATACATTTTATGGCATAACCGACACTGATTAATTAAGTAGTGCCTTAATGTATTTTATATGTGCTCCTCACAGACGAAGTGTATGTGTGGAGGGCAGAGGTTGATGTTACACGACTTCTTAATTACCCTGTTACAGAATATTTTTAACTATGCAAAGATATATTGCATTTATTTAATTATGTAAAAATGTGTTGCTATTTTACCTTGCCTGCCTAATGTACCTGATTGGTCTAATAAAGTGTTGAATGGCCAATGGTGCAGAAGGAGGTATAGGAGAGTAAGTAGGAGGAGGGATTTAGGTACAAAGAAGCAGAGAGAGAGAGAGAGAGAGAGAGAGAGAGAGAGAGAGAAGCCAGGGAGACATCAGGGGCCTGCCTTCCAAATGTGGGAGAAGCAGGAAAGTAGGACATACAGAATGCAAGTCCAAAGGCCTGAGGTGAAAAGGAGACTAGAAACAGGTTAAATTAAGTGAAAAAAGCTAATGGGACAAACCTAAGCTAAGGCTGGGATTCATAATTAAGACTAAACCTCCATGTCTTTACTTGGGAGCTGATTGGTGACGCAAAGAAAATTTCAACTACAGCCCCCACCTTGCAATTAAGACAAGGTCTCTCATCGAATCTGAAACTCACTAATTCAGCTACATTCGCAGTCCTGCAAGTCCCAGAGATCTCTGTCTTCCCAGCATCGATGTAAATCATACTTCAGTTTTACGTGGGAGCTGGGAGTTGAATTCAGCCTCTCCTGACTTGTGGGCAAGGCAACTACTTTTCGGACTAAGATGCATCCCTAGTTCCAAACTATTATGTTTAAGGCTCTTGGCAGTGGGGGCGTGGATTTGTGGCACACATGTTTTTGTGTACAGGTTCATATGCAGGGGACAGGGAAAGATTACTGGCATCTCCCAGTGCTGTGCTGTCTCTCTTACTGCTTAATGCAAGGTCTCTCACTGATCCTGAAGTTTGCCATTCTGGCTAGAATGGCTGCCCACACAACAAACTCTAAGGATCTTTCTGTACGTAGCCCCCAACACTGGGTTGCAGGCATTTGCAACCAGGCCCAGCTTTTTATGAGAATTCTGGGAATTCAAATGCAAGTCATCAAGTTTGCACAGGGAGCATTCTTACTCGCTGAGCCACCTCCTCGTTCCCAAACTAATGTTTTTATAATGGCAAGAATACGCATCCTAATATTTACCATGTTAGTCATTTTTGTGTTTGGTTCACTAGCATTGAGTACAACAGCACCACTAAATGGTCATTGCCAGTACTCATCCATCCTCCAAAACCATTTCTAATGGATCCCTGAGCATATTAAGTCTTGATATCCCACTCTACCTTCCCCAGGTTCTTCCGATTTGGTTCTATCTTCTGTCTCCATGAATTTTCCTGCTCTAAGCACCTCACAGCGCTGCAATCATGCTGTTGCCCTTTGGCAATGGATTATCTCACTGGGCACAGTGTTTTTAGGCTGAGGCTAATCTCTAAAAAAAACCAAGCCATCAGCCAATAAGCAAGCAGTCAGGTGACATAATTCCAACACACTTCCTTCCCTCTCTCTTCCTCCCTCCCCACCACTCTGGAATGACTGAGCACACTGAGCACACTAGCAAGGTTAGAGGTATGTGGGGGCTCTGTGAAGTCTACTGGATATGTCCACATCCTAGATGCTTCCTAACCAAAGGCTCTGGGTACACTGTTTATCAGACACACAGAGAAGCTACTAGCAGGTTTTCTAAGGGTGGTGAAACTTTTGTTGAACATCCAAGAATACAAATTACTTCTCTAGTTATAGATAGTAACATCCTGACTGTGTATGTTCAGATTTTCAAAATGGGTTGGGGATTGGGAGGGGGATTTTTGATTTATATTTAGTTGTATTGAGTAAAGCTTGACTTGACGTTTAAACAACCATGAATAATAAATAACTATTCTGTTTTCCTCCTTTTGAATAACTAGATTTTCTCACTTCATTTATTCTATTGTTTTCGCTAACAATTTGCTAACTAATTTCTTTTTCTGACCTGTGTTTACATATTAGGACATTTATATTCATGTCACTACAGTGAAGAAGATTCATGCATTCTTTATTCTTTATTGTGTATGCCATTACATTAATATATCACAGAACTGGGAAAAAACACCGAAGGATGTTGTAGGGAAAACGCCTTGAGAGAAAATTGAGAGCCTCCCGTAAAGGTCTAGGAGAGCCGCTAGTCAAAGCTGACTCGGGGAAGGGACAGAGATAAGGCAGGCAGGTTGGGTGGACTGTTTAAATCTGCTCTGTGGTTTAAGCAACAGTTAACATGGACACGGGGCATCCTGGAGCCAAAGCAGACCCTTCCTAGGAGGCTCAGTATAAACTGACAGATCTCAGGGTTTGGTAACTGGGGTCTTTGGTTGACTTTATGCAAGTTTTTCTATCTTAATTAGGATTTCTATTGCTGTGAGGAAACACCACGACCAAAAGTAATGTATGGAGAAAAGGGTTTGTTTCTCTTGCTTACACTTCCAAATAACAGTCCATCACCAAGGGTAGTCAGGGCAGGAACCCAAATAGGATACTAACCTGGAGGCAGGCGCTGATGTGAGGGATCCTGGAGCAGCGCTGCTTACGACCTTGTTCAACCTGCTTTCTTAGAGAACCCAGGAGTAGCAGGACCCACAATGGGTTGGGCCCTTACCCATCTATCACTAATTAAGAAAATCCTCTACAGACTTGCCTACAGGCCCATCTTATGGAAACATTTCCTCAGTTGAGGTTCTCCCTTCCCGGATGACTTTAACTTATGTTATTGATATACAAACTAGCTGGCACAGCTTCTCAGCTTATCACTACTGCCATTTTAGACTGAACAGCTCCGTGCTGTGGGAGCTGTCCTGCATATGCTGAAGGCCTAGAAGTAAACTTGGCTTTCACCCACTTGATGACAGTTGTGTCTTCTAGGGCCTGACAATCAAAACTGTTTATAGCTACTACCAACTTTTCGTGAGTGAAAGAAGGCTTCCTCCAGGTGATAACTCTAGACCAAAGAAGTCTGAACAAGTTTCAGAATGTTCCTCAGGAAAATTATAAAATTAGAGAGAGAAAAACAAAGATGTCATGATTATCAAAAACAAATAAACAAAAAATTAAGATCTAGAATCCAAAGTAAATTGGAAACCCTTGGAATACCAGCCTACCGATAGCGTATTTATTTCTAGTCCAAATGCAGTTTTTGTGGTTGTTAGAGATAGATTTACAGTAAAATGACTTGGTTCAGACTCACATACTAAAAAATAAAATTTAAAATTAAATGGAAGCTGAGTGTGGTAGAACTTGCATGCAATCTTGCCACATGAAAGGCAGAGGCAAGTGGATAACTGCAAATTTTAGGCTAGCCTAGGCTGCATGGTAGGAGTCTGTCTCAAAGCACCAAAAAAAAAAAAGTCAATGAATTCTCTTTTATCTTAGTGTGTCATCTTGTAATCTTAAAATGCACTCAAGTTTACTTACTTGGGGGATGATCTTAGTAATCTTTCCCCTCCTCTAACTAAATTATTTGACATAGACGAGGGAGAAGGAATTCATTTTGGCTCCTGGTATCAGAGGGCGCAGTGCATGACTGTCTGACTCTAGGCACTTGAGCAGAACATGGTGCTGCAGGCGTGCGTTGGCAAAGAGAGTCGTTCACATCACCCAGACAGGAAGCAGACGGTAACACAGGAAGCAAGCAAGAAAGTGTGAAAATGTGGTTTCCATGACTCCCCCATCCCCAGAAACCCACTTCTTCTATCCACGCTTCACTTCCCAAGCTTTTCAGAGCCTCCCCAGATATTGCTGCCAGTTAGGGACCAAGCATTGAAAACATAAGACTATGGGAAACATTTTAGATGCAAACTATGATGGGAATGTGGAAACGCTTCCCCTCTGTTATGTATGCATATAGTACATGGCTGTAATGGCTTCATATTAAGTTCAATAGTGACACATATATCATAGATATTAAATTTAGGAACTAAAATCAGAAAAGAGCAGATGAGGGTCATAATATCAGGCATCTCAAGATTTCTTCCCACCTACTATCAGTGACCTTTTTTCTTTCAGGCTCCTCTACAAGGCCACCAATCCTCTTTAAGTTTCTTTCTGGATAGCTGAGCCAATGCCATATTGGCTTTAAGTGGCACTGGCATGGTTGTCTTGCTTGCGTGTGACCCAGATCTCAGCCCTGTTGCATCACACTCAGATGACTCCAGGCATCCTCTGGTACACATCTAGCCAGAGTGACTCCTGTACCACGTTTTTTTTTTTCTTTTGATCCACCAACCAGCTCCCAAATCATGGCATGGAGACTTCTTATTAGTTATGAATGCTCAGCCTTGATTGGGTTCATTTCTGGCTAGCTTTTTTTTAAAACTTATGATAACCTTTTTATTTTTATCTCCCTCTTGCCTTGAAGCTTTTACTTTTCTTTCCTTCTGTATATCTTCGTTCCACTGCTTCTCATGTCTGACCAGCTGGCATCTGCCTGGCTTCTTGCCTTGGCCATGTCTCTCTCTTTCTCCTCATTCTCTTTTATCCTCTCAAGCTTAGATGTCTCCTCCTACTAATTTTATCTCCCTAACAACCCCACCTATCCCTTCTCTGCCTAGCTCTTGGCCATTCAGCTCTTTATTAGACCAATCAGGTGCCTTAGGCAGGCAAGGTGAAACAAATGCAACACATTTTACATAATTAAACAAATGCAGCATAAACAAAAGCAACACATCCTTGCTTAGTTAAATATTCCACAACAGACTCCTTTAGGACAGATCTGATCTTGCTTTCTCCTTATCCAAAAGCCTCTCAGTCCTTCTTGCTTCATTCTACATAAAAGCAGAATCTGCGCTGTGGCCAAGGAAGCCTTATTCCCTGCTACTCAAAGCACTGTCTAGAAACTAGCCCTGGTGATCATATAGCAACATGTTTCCACAGATCCACTGAGTTGAGATTTACAATTTAGCATGAATTCTGTGGGATTTGGATATACACTATGTCTCAGAAGTTTCTTCTATTGGAGAATAACCTTCAGTTGCTTCTCCAACCTCATCTTTCTTTACTTTCCATTTGATTAGTCTTCTGTAGCTGATTGGTGCTCCCATAGACTCTCAGTTTATCATGCAGGCTCTGGTCCCAGGAACTCTGTTCTGCCATTCACTCCTTCAGTCCTTGTGTCCACTGAAGATACTTCACTCAAGATGCTTGTATGAGCATCATTGGGAAGCACTTTTGAGATCCTACCCCTGCTCTGCCCAATGCTCCATCTCTGTAACCACAGTGTTTACTTCCATATACCTTCTTGACCATATTAGTGCATATTTTTTCCCTGGTCTATTGGAAGAGACTTTTTTTGTGTTATTTTGATCATTGCTAAATGTCTAGATACTGGAATAATCTCCCACATGAAGCGAGCCATTACTAAATCATTGTTGACTTAACAAACAACTAGAAATGAACAGCCTTGTGTGACTAATTCCCCAGAGGCAGAAGAAGTGCCACAAAGACATGGAGGCTGGGACTTTTGATTCCATGGTGCTACCCCGGCTGGCTCCTGGCATCAAGACCATTATTTTATGATGCTCCTTTTGAGCATCCTGGAAATGACTTGAAGCCAAAGACACGCATCTGACTGCAGGGTTGATTCTTTTCTCAGCCCAGAGGGATAAGCCTAGATCAAGGAGAGGATTCCTGAAGAAAGTTCCAAGACACAGCCTTTCTTCTGGTTCGCAAGAAGATCAGACAGTGTGTAGTTTAGACATTTTTTTAAGAGCTAAAGAGCTAACATTTCCAAAAACGTGGGTCTGTTTGTTTCCAGGGAAAGATTAATCCGAACATCTCCTAAAAGCCACCTGTTTATACAATTACTGGAGGATCTGGCTGGAAAAAATTAAGATAACAGGACTTTGTTTGACACATCTGGAGCAGATGGGCATGTTTCCTTTGGCTTCCCATAGATGTTTAAAAGGAAGATGAGGGAGAGGGTAAAACTGGAGTCTCAGGTGGCAAGGGAAAGACCAGTACACAATGGGGAAAAGCTGTGGATTAAAACACACCAGGCTCAATCATTATACACTGTTCACTTTCCTTCACTGTCAAAAGCTATGCTGTAAACACTGATGGGAAGGAAGGCTCTGAGAGCTGCAAGGCAGAACACACAAGCAGGGTTAGAGAACAGTTAATGTCTAAGAACATTTTGCTCAAATCTGTGTGCCAAACAATATGTTCTTGAAGGGCCATTAGAGAAAAGAAAAGCTTTCAGCTTATCCCACATTTACCCTGCACTAGGCATAAATGAGTACTTTTTACATGAAGCCAAAGTACCTTGTCTCTGAAGCCAGGCACGGTGGCAGCATCGAGTGTCGTTTGGTTCTGTTTGGGAAGTAGGAACAATCACTGAGGAAGTATTCAAGTGGTACCCAACACAACTGGATGGCCCAGAGGGCACACAGCAAGGCACCCTGGCCATGTGCACATCTCACAGTTCCTGAACTTGCAAAGGTGACTATCAATTGACCTACTGTCACTGTCTTTATTCAAGTTTCTGATTTGGGATTAGCTTTGTATTTGTTGGTTTTATACCCTCCTTTCTTTCTCTTGTCTCTCCCCGACCCTCCCTTTCTCTCTCCCTTCTCGGTCTTCTCAAACACATAGAGAAATTCTAGGTATTTTGTGTTCAGTTAAAATGGATGCTTGTGGGACCCATTATACACTTTTCCCCTCTAGTCTGGAGGAATAGTGCAGATCTCAAGCAGATCTCTATCAGCTATGTCTGGTAATCGTCCTTCTGCCCAGGACATGGCTTTGAGTTCAGACCACGGATGACGTCTCATATGCTTGGAAAGTGCCAATGTAAGCAAATGTAAAGTCATTAGCCACCAAATCCAACGTAATTTGGTGAGTGACTATGAAATCAATATTTAAAGTTCATTTTCCTCTCATTCAAGTTCCCAAGTGGCCACTGACTATCTAAAAAGCAGTGTTCTTGTGATGGCCAATTTTTGGAATAAATTGTTAGGATTAGGTCTTTAAAATCAATTCACCTAATATTTCAAGATGTTCTTTTTTTGCTAAAGTATCCGATGACTCAAAGATGCCACCTGGTTCTTAAATTCCCCAAATGACACTTTGATTATAACTCACCAAACAATCCTCTGAAATATGTAGCAACACTCCTGCAGTATAGGGTAACCCTCTCCCTTCCCTCAAAAAGTCTGCCTTTTAAGGCTATGTTAAATGACTTGTAAGAGTAGCATATCGCCGTGGTTGACGGTAAAGTGGGCGGTGCCTTCATGTCTCCCAGGATGGCATCTTGACAATTTCATTGCATTTTGATGGTTTTGTGCCAGAAAAAAAAAAAAATAATAATAACGGCAAGTATTGCAAAACTTGGGAGGGGGGTTAGGAATTCCATAGCATTTCTAAATTGCTTCCAAAACATCTTAAAAGATGAGTTTGGGACCAGAAAATATACAGGAAAAAAAATCAAATAGAAATCTGCTGGGCAACCATAAAACACATATGCAACTCATACCAAAGGCTGTCTGCATGAAATGATGAGGTGGACTACCAAGTTCCTGCAATGAAAGCGTGGTAATCAAATGGTGCATCCTCCTGCCTCTGTGGGTTTGCTCTCTTGTCTCTGGCAGATTTATGAGAAATTCACATGATTTGGCTGATTCTGAATGCGACTAACAGGTCCATTATCTTGTCACTCAAAATGCAATTCCAGTCCTCTGAGATTGAAGAAATACGTTTCATTTTCCATCCAATCTCTCCTTATCAACTCTTCCCCCCCCCCCCACCAAATAAGTTTATAAAAGTTCCAATATGTGTTTCCAGTTTGAGAAAACGAAGCATTGCTTGCCTGGGAAGCAATGATAGTTTGCGAGAAATCTCAAAGATAATAGTTACCTTAGAAGCCTTATCCAAAAGATACATTGCCATTGTGATTAATGATGGATAAGCTCTTGGGCCACATAGGTAGGTGAGTTGTAGGTCAAGTTAGAAGAACTCTAATCTTTCCCTCAGCAAACCAGCATCCTTCCTTCTATTCCAACCTTAGGAACTAAGTGTTCTTGAAACATCTCTTTGAACCTAAACTCACCTCCACTGGAAATTTACCTGCTTGTGCAGTGCTCCATTGGCATCTTGCTTTCTGCCATGAGCATTGATGGGGATGCTAACAAAGAGATTGGCAGCTGGTATCTAGTTCATAGATTACTGTTACGGATTGTTTATTTGTGTCTGTCTCTATTATCCTCCAAATTTATGCACTGAAGTCCAAACCTACAGTTAGGTGATACTTAGACTAGGTGCTTTATATGTACTTAGGCTCAAATGAAGTCATGAGGGTGAGAGATGCATATCTTTATAAGAAGTGAAAGCTCCCTGTCTCTGTTTGCCAGTGAAGGTGATCCGTGTGAGAGTATCACATCCATGGAAGCAGTCTGATATGGCTCCCTTTCCCCTCTCCCTCTCCACTGCAGTGGTGGTTGTATGTCCTCTGCAATGATGAACGGGACATGAAATCAAGACCATGTTACACATCTTTAGGGGATGCAAAAACCCCTAGAATGATCCCTACAAGACATGGGGTGGCATGCTTCTCTGACAAATGGTATCTACCAAGTGACTGTGGAGATGCTCCAAAAAATGGTTGGTTGACGAGAGAACACACAAAGGTCTCTGAAAGCAGCATGTATGTGGTGAGGTCATAGCAGGCTGTAGAATGGGTAGCGTGATCTTTCTCATGGTTGACATGAAATGCAATGAAGACCCCGCTGTCTTCCCAGAAAGAGCTCACTGATTTGGCAACTTTCACTAGTCACATTGTTCTGGGGTTCTGGGGATCCCCTATGTCTGCCCCCTGAAGCTGGAATTTCAGGCAGGCCCTTGTGCTAAAGCCACTCTTTCCCTTTCACTAGAGTAGCAAATACTGAACTGCTGATGCATCTCTCCAACCCTGGTCTGCCATTTCCTAGAGATGGCAAGATGCACGGGAAGGAGAACACAAGTCAGATCTGTGCTCAAGAGCCCTTTCTGAGATTCAGACACTTCTAACCCATGAGAAAAGTCATGATGGAGGACAAAAACAGGGTACAAGAGAAGGTACATCTCAAAATTCTCTGACTCATTCTGTAGTAGAGGGCCATCACAAGAGCCCAGTACAAGAAATGGTGATAATCAGAGAATGCCCTGTATCTGAAAAGCTTTAGTTCAAAACTTCAAACTAAGCAACAAAGGAGCTTCTTCCAGCCTGGCTAGGGAGACTGTGGGATATTGAGGTGGCTGGTAATAGCCTGAGGCTTTTGAAAGGGAAGAGACTGAGTAATATAACTACCCATTTCTCCTTGAGATACAACTGCACAACCAGACACAACATGACAGAAATTAGTCCCTGAGGGACTGACTCACAGATGCTTAATTAGCACAATATGAGATTCTGACAAATATCAGGGCTTGAAGACAGTAGAGGAAAGACAGGCATTTCTGAGCTGAAGGAACCTGAAGAGGGAGATGAGGTGGCTGTGGTATTCAATGCCCATTGTACTGGGCGACTTAGCACTGTATACACAAAATAGTTACGAAAGGGGTTGTCTTAGCCAGGATCCCAGAATTGGTAATGGTCCACAGTGGGATGTGATCTTTACAAAGTAGGAGAGACTTCAGTGGAGATGAAAATTTAGACCAACGTGTAAATAGGGTGCCAACGATGCTTAAGCAATCAAGGGGGTAAGAGAAGGGCAAGGAGGGTAAAGGAGTGTGTCCTGGTTACTGGAAGGCAAATCTGGAAGCATTTGTAGGAAACCTTGAATTCTTAGGGAAATGAGCCGATAACTAAGCAATCTAGTGAGCTTCTGGCTATCTTTGAAGCCGAAGCAACATGTCACAAAAGATAGGACAGATAAAACAGTCGTCTGTGGTTTGGATGGTAGAGAGGCAAGGGCCACAGCACAGGCCAATCAATGTCTATCGGACTGATGAGCTAGCTTCAGTCGCAGATACGGTGGACCAGTGTGGTGCTACTCCCTTTTGGACCCGAGTTAGGCCAAGCAGGGCAGATTATCTCTGCCAAGAATGTGGAGATCATTAGTGACGGGAAGAGAGGCACAAAGATAACGGCTGCACCGCTTGATGAAGAGGCCATATGACTTCCACTAAATGACTGCAGAGAGCTAGCTGAGCTAACGTCTCCTGTCCATGCCACTGTGTGTGTGCGCACGCATGTGTGTGTGTGTGTGTGAAGGTGTGTCTGAGTATATATATATATATATATATATATATATATATATATATATATATATGACACGTCCCATGACATGCTTGTGGAGGTCAGAGAACATTTTAGGAGCTGGTTCACTCCTTTCATCATGGATCCAGTGACTGAAAACCGGCCAGCAGTTTTGCATGACAGGTGCTTTTTACCGGAAGAACTATCCTGCTGACCCCCACAACATTGCTTTTTTTGATAAAAGAGTGAGTGATAAGATCTTCTGACGAAGGGTGTTTCTATCCCCTTAGCTGCCTAATAGTAGTTGGCACTTGCTCCGAGTCTGGTCATCCTTTGTTTGTATACTCATCAATCAGATTCTTACCGATGCGACAAAACAGACACCTGGAGACACAGTATAAACAGGAGTTAAGAGGTTTACACAAAGGCACCCTACGAGAATGAAGAAGAATACTTCCAGGGGCTATAAGGTGTGGGGTAAAAGTTTAAATTTATAAGTAAGCAACCTACATGTGAGTTGTTGAGGACATGTGAGCCATCAGGCTGATACCATTCCTTCTTGCTGGTTGGATGTGAGAACGAAACAGTAAGATCCTACTGACAAATATACCACACACTTTGGCTACAGGATGGGGAATTATCATGCCAAGAATGACTGAAAAACTCTCGCCATTCTAAGTAGTTTTCACAGTATTTGGAGGTGCAGGGGGTTGCTGGGATAGAATGGTCACTGACAGTACTGCTTACCTATGGATCTTGGATGCTAAAGCATCAATGTGTCGGCAAGATGTGCCTGCTGGAATAATAGTGGCACAGCTATTATAGTGCAACCAATTGCATTTAAGGTCAGATTCAGAGATGCCAAGTCAAGTCTTCAACTGTCAGTAAAGACTTGTGGCTGGGATGTCATAGGCCCTAGTGGGGAAGCCATTGTTATTGCTATGACAAGCAAACAGCTATTCCTATCAAATTGCCTCTATTTGTGTTTACACTATAAATCACTGATTCTGTTGGCTTCTGTAACAGAGAGAAACATATTTTTACAATGAATTGGGTGTGCACTGCAGAGACTCATAAATTATCAAGCTCCTGAAAATAAGTATTATTATGGCATAGAGGCCTAATACTCAGCCACAAGTCAGCAAAACAGACATCTAAATCTTTCCCCCTAAGGCTCAGGAAACATCGCAAAAGAAGGAAAGACAAACAATTGTAAGAGTCAGAAGAGGGTCTGCAGTGTTATCTAGCTGCTTCCTCTGAATTCTAAAGCTCACCAAGGAAAGAGAAAGGTTTGTAAGACCGAGGAAGAAAAGAAACAGAAAAGACTCAGGAAGTAAAACTGTAAGATGAAGGAAGCTCCTAAAACTTATAGCATTCACAAGGCTCCCTCGAGTTTTTCTAAAAGGTAAGTAACTGTTGGCCATAAGAGACTCTGATTGGCCAAACTGCCTGGAACTTGTGCAGAACATTTCAGGGATACAGTTTTCATGAGACATCACCCACACCGGGATGTGATTCCCATGGCGCAGCTGTTTTTGAGTTAGCCATGCTCCTCTAAGTAACAACCCAATAAACTTCACTAGTTAGCTAAGCTATATTTGTGTGTAATGACTTTCTTCTTATGTCATTGTTGACCTAACAGAAGTGACCAGATGTTTTTTCCATCTCTCCAGAAAAGAAGTCACATAGAAGTTGCAAATTAAATAAATTTAGGAATTTGCAGTGGTACTGATTGTAGTCCATGTGTTTCTTGTTCAACAGGACCACTGCCAGAGCAAAGATTGGTCTTCCTCATGACTTAGCCTTATTGTATTTTATTTTAAAATCTTGGTCTTTCATGACTCTAAACAGCACAGTGGATAGATGAATTCAATATAATTTCTGGCGAAATGAAGGGAGAATCATCAACCCTATTTGGAAAACTATGGAAAAATATGCTCACAATTGAGATTATATGAATTATCTATAAATAGAACATAGACAGAGCCTCAACAGAAAATATCACAGTGTTCCTTATAGACTTCTGTGCAAGAGCAATCCAGGCCATTCTTGTCCCCTCTCCAGTGGGAACAGACACTTCAAATCTTGTCCTTTATTTTGTCATTTGGAATAAGAAGCTTAGATTAATTTTTTAAACATTCAAGAGGAGTTTAGTTTTATTCTTAAGGGTATTTTGTAGGCTGTATTTCTCCGAGAAATAATTAGTCTCTGCACTTGAATTTGGCATATGACAGAGGACATTTGAGGGCACTACCCCATCTAAGCTAAGGGGAGAGATCACATCTTCCAATTGCTTTTTTTTTATCCCAGTAGAATTATAGGACACACTTCTCTAAAGAGTAGTAAATTTTTTTTACTGTCATAGTCTTATTCACAATAGATTTTCATCTTTTACACTGTAATGGCAAAATGCAGTATACAGATCATTTGGGACAACCATTTTATATCACAGTGAATAGCTATTGGGACGAACAACTTTTTTTTTTTTTTTTTTTTGGTTTTTTCGAGACAGGGTTTCCCTGTAGTTTCTAGAGCCTGTCCTGGATCTAGCTCTTGTAGACCAGGCTGGCCTTGAACTCAGAGATCCGCCTGCCTCTGCCTCCCGAGTGCTGGGATTAAAGGCGTGCGCCACCACAGCCCGGCCGAACAACTTTTTAAAATCAAAATTTCTTCCCCATGATGAGCCATGCTTCATCAATCTTCGGGTCTATAGAATCACGATTTTTAACAGCAAGTTCAAGAATACAAAGCAATAACAACAACAAACCCAAAACCAAAATAACAAGAACAAAAAAATCCTCAAAAGTCCCTATGATGAGGAAAATCCATCAGTGGTGTGCTGCAGTTAGCACTTAATTTAATACTGCACAACTCCCTGCTCTGACAATACACTTTCTCTATATTCCTTTCTCCAAGCTTTGCACACACACCCCACCCCTGCCACCACCAATTTCCCTCAAAAAGCAACCAAACACAGGACTTGGAGGTTTGCTCAACAGTAGAGAATGTGCTTCCTGAAGATCAGGCCCTCAGTTCGGTCTCCACTCCTCCTCCAAGAAACTATCAAATCTATCCCCTGGGGGTTTGGAATCAACAGTCAAGGTGAAACAGGTTTGGTTTGGTCTTTTTCACAAACGCAGATCAGATGAGCCTGTTAGATAGTGCATTTTGCTTTCTCAATCTTGTTTATTATGCATTCCCGGCTGCCGCATTGGCTGGGAATCCTTTTGGTTGCTATTTACACAGCTTTTGAATCAAAACCCAAAGATTCTGCCTCATCTCCTCCGTGGCACACAATGTCTGGCACCCATCTTCTCACATTATTTAAAGTTTGCGTCCAAAAAGAAATCCTTTAGCTGAGACATTTTAAATGTATATTACTCTTTATTTAATGATCTTTAGAGTTACTAAATATTAGATTGGTAAATATCACACAGACTACTCAATGTTCACCAATAAGTGACAGAAGATTTGCCATGATCACATGGTAATATAGGAACTATATTTTGGGGCTTGGCACATCAGATATCCTGCATATCAGAAATTTACATTCCAATTTGTAACAGTAGCAAACTTACAGTTATGAAGCAGCGATGAAAATAATTTTATGGTTGGGGGTCACCACACATGCATTAAAGATATGTACAGCATTAGAAAGGATGGGAAACACTGCTTTAGGGTTTAAAAAAGAAAGGCTTGAATATTTTCCCCACAGTTGGTATTTCTATAATCACCCAGGCAGCAGGCAGGGCAGTTTGGTTCTACTGTTGACTTTCAATTCCTTTTCCTCATGTGTAAAACAAGAGAGCATGGCTAAGGAACTTCTGTTTTCTCCACTTTTCACGTTATGCAATTCTTAAACACCCAGGGCACTCCCCTTTCTACTGTTGACACAGCCCCAGACTATCAGGGAGGAGGCTCCACGGTTGTAATAAATCTTTCAAATTCGTACATTTCGCTAGGTGTTGCTTTACATTTCAGTACTGATGACGAATTAAGGAGAAGTTTCTGGGTAAAATGTGACAGCGTTGGACTGTACAAGAGGCCCACCAAAGGAAATGTAAGGTTTTTCAAAGCACAACAATCATGTGTGTGTGTGTGTGTGTGTGTGTGTGTGTGTTTGTGAAAAGATTAAAAATCTGTATTTAGCTAATTGAACATAAAAATAACTAATGACTTCAAGGATGTTCTCTTCTTTGAGGATAGCCGTTTAGTTCTAAAGCCTTATAAAAGCCACTGAGGAAAACACAAAGCAAACAGAGCAAGGCAGAGAAAGCAGGGTAACAGAAAGGAATGGCTGGCCCAAGGGAACAGGATATGGGGTCTGTATGTGAAAAATATATTATACCATTGGTACTTCTACATTGTCTGGGTATGCCACAGTTTCCTGACCTTGCCCTATACAGACATGCCCATTTTCCTTGAGGGCCCAAACAAGAGGGCAGTGTTCGGTACTGTTTCATACACGAGTGCTGAGAACAACGAACATCTATTTCCAGGCCTTCTCATTTTTTGTGGTTTACTTATCTACCCGACTTGTTATCTGTAACAGAAAGACAGTAAGCACATCCTATATACATACATATACATGCACATATATGTATGCACACATCCACAAATTGAGAAAAGACTAAATGAAATCTTATATTTACATTTTAGAGCATAGTGCTTGTCATGCATAGACTTTTTCTTTCAGCATATTTTCAAGGAACAAGTATTTTATGTCAAATGCTGGTCTAGACACCTGGTATATTTCTATGAATAGATAAAGAGTTCTGGCCTGGTGGCACTTCTTGAGGTTATAGTTTGTAAATGATCCTACTCAACAGGGTATCATCTGAAAACTTTTTTAATATACAAGTTGATGCAAAGGAAGAACTGGATGAAGATCTGTTAGAAGTAGCCAGGCTTTTTGTAGCATGGCAAACTGTCTCATGAGTTGGCATCTGAAGAACTTGGCCAGACAACTACTTGGCTATTGTATAAGCTGTTCATATATCTTCTTACATTTTCAAGATTTCAAAACAAAACCAACAACACGGAGCATATTATTTCCAAATAAGTTGTTGTTCTTCACTGAAAGCTTTGAATCTCCCGATAAGTACCTTTTTCAAATTTCAAAGATGTTCCTAAGAAACTTAAGACCCTATTCTCCCCAATAAGCTTCATAGTCAGTGGTATTTAAGTATAGGGTGCACTAAATAACATTTAGTGCCATTTTGCAGAAACAATTGTGAGAGAAAAAAATCCCTAAGATCGTTTGAAGAGGGGAGTATGCTTGTGTCTATAGTTAGGTGTGTAGATGCTGCAGCTGCAGCGAGTTATTCATTGCCAGGCATTTGCAGAGTGCTGACTCACTGAAACCTTAACACCTTCAGTATCTGTGGTTTGCTGTCCTTGCTCTGTATGCACATTAGACTTTCCCAGTAGACACAAACATCAAAGAACTACCTCACTGCGGCTTATGTTAGAAATACTCAGTGGGAGACAGCCCTGATCTAAGACAACTATGAGATCCAATATTGCTTACTCCAGATTTTGTGGTTGGCTTAATAAGTGGAATTACCCCTGTTTAATAAATGCTATTGTCGCTCCACAGTCCCCTGTGGCAGGAAGTCTATGCATTTTACAAAGTTCTTCACGAGAGATAGTATCGTTAGGCATGGGGTTATGCAGCTTTCTCAATTCTATGAATGACAGGGTCAAGGATTAAATTCAAAGCCATCTGATTCTATCTCCAGGTACACTAAGAACATCAGATCCAAAAAGGCTCAGAGCTGAGTGGGCCTGAGTGCATGAGCCTCAGTGCAAGACAGTCTAAATTGTCGTGGTAAGAGAAGTACTATTCTGCAAGGGAGGCTATTGAAACATATTTCACATTAATCATAATGCATACTACAGCCGGGCGGTGGTGGCGCACGCCTTTAATCCCAGCACTCGGGAGGCAGAGGCAGGCGGATCTCTGAGTTCGAGGCCAGCCTGGTCTACAAGAGCTAGCTCCAGGACAGGCTCTAGAAACTACAGGGAAACCCTGTCTCGGAAAAAACAAAACAAAACAAAACAAAACATAATGCATACTACATACATGCATTCCTATTGAGATATGCCTCAAGAGAAATGTCCAAGGGAAACTCTTGACTATTTTAAGCTGGGTGCATGCTCAAAGGGTAACAACAGGTCTGCCCTTCCCTGAGATTCCGAAGTTAAGAGGTCTGGAGTAGGGAACAAGCAAACGATTTCACAAACGTTCCTTGGGGGAGGTTTTCTCTGTAGACAGTGCTTCTGAGCAAAGATTTACGGACATGCAGAATCACATGAGAATTCAAGCCCTGCCCATGTTGTCAGTGCTGTTTAGTAGGTTTAGAAAGAAAACCCTCCATGTTTGATTAATAGTCCTGCTGTTTCCATTATTAAACATGCATACAAATGTGTACGTAGTCATAAGAGCAGTAGTTAAAAGTTTTTGATCATTTATTTATTTATTTAGTGCAGTGGACAGAACCTACGGCCTCATATAGCCTATGCAAGGACTCTATCTTCAGCCCTGGGTTTTGCTAATTATCATTAGAAAATAACCAGTTGGAGTGCAACATGCTACCCTGTATCAGATCTGGGAACGAAGGGAAAGGTCGTGGGGAAAGCTGGTTTAATCTGGTTTCGTTCATTGTATCATATAAATGCTAATTTTCTATTTTGGTCAGACAGATTGTGCTTGTGTGAGATTTTTATGTTAGGAGAAGTCAGGTGAACAATATATAAGAACATTCAGCACTGCCTTTTTAAGTTTTCTGTTAACCAAAATTTCAACTACTTTTAACAAGTATGTGAGGCATAAAGCTAATCAAAGAGTTACTTTCATTTGCCTGAGTTGTGAGGTAAATCTGCAGGTGGACAGTGAGCATATAGATGTTTCTTCTGTAATTTCAATTGTAAGCAAGACTGGGGCAAATAGAGGGAAAGGAGGCCGCGAAGGTCACATGGGACAAAAGGATCAAGAAGCAAAGGGACACATAAAGTGCAATATCTGGGACAGGTTGCCTTGGCTAGGAAGGGGATAAAAGTCACATGAAGCTATCCTGAATCTAAGAGACTATATGTATGAAGGACTTTGACTTTTCCAATTGTTCTCTTCCAGGTGGTCCCAGGTGATGGCGTGACTTTGGTCAGGGCCTGGGAAGAAATAGAGAACCAAAGTCTGAGGTTGTTGAGAAAAGTCCTAGCTGGGTACAGGAGGTGTTTAAAGCCAATGAAAACGAACTCACTTTAGAAATGAAGAGGGACCCACCCAAGACACATTGCAAAAGGGCATCTGGAGACGGGGAACTGATGAAGAGAGAATGCCAGGAACAGAGCTGAGGACTAACACATTTGGTATTTTATTCTGTGGGCTGAAGCTGTTTGAAGGTGAGGGTGGAATTATTGGCACAGCCAGGAACTTTCTCTACACTTGCATATTTTGTCAATGACTGTGTGTTAGTCTAATGCATGAAATAAAAACTTCTGTCACTGAACATAGTTGCAAAAGCATTTCGGACATCTTGAGTTTTCCCAAAGGATTTCTGCCTCAGAGAGATTTCCTTCCTCCAGCCCTGCAAACTTTGCAAGCTTTATCTGTGTGTCCTTCACTAGCAAGCACCTCAGCATGGTGAGGATGCCTAGTGGCTTTAGCAATTCCATTTCTTCTTGAACAAGCCCAGGCAGTCAAAGCTAACACACCCAGGTTTGGGGGTGTGCATGACAATGGTGTCCTAGTATCGTTCATTTTATCAAGTTGGGGCAGAGAAGTACCCAGGAGTATGACAGGAGTTACAACATGTTTGGAGCTTATGAACAATCAAATTGCCATGCTCAAGAGTTGGTGGGCAGCCAAGTTCCAGAACTTATAAAAGAAGAAGAAAAGGAAAAGAGACGGGCAAAATGTTTTTCTTGTGCAAAGCTGATGGTGGAGGTTGCTGAGGAAAGGCAAGATGGGTGAAAAGCCTTCATCAAAGCCCACAGAAGGAGTGGAATGTTGTTATATAAATGGGAGCAAGAGGAAAACCCACAGGTCCTCACTGACAAGCAGAGGAGTATAGGGGATTGGAAAGTTGGGATGGTTTATCTTGCTTATTTATATTCAGACACGTGCTAATTTGTTTGTATTTCTATACAGATTAAAGAAAACAAAAGAAAGTATATGTATGGGGCTTTAGTGAGGGATAATTCTGTGCTCCACGCCCTTTTAACTGCAGGAACTCAATTCCCTTGGTTGTTCTCCTTTGGGTTTCAGTGTAGAGAGGGAATGTCTGTGTTACTCCTTTGGACTCACAGGAGGAGCCTCTTGACTCCATCCATCTGTGGTCCTGATGCAAGCACTTATAGGCCTCGACTAATCATCGGTAGCTAATGCTAGTGGCTCAGTTCTAACTCCTTTTGCATTCACATTAGAATCCAGTGTTGCCCTATTCTAAATTTTCTGTTCTCTCATTTTTTTCCCCTGAGATAGGGTCTCACTATTTATTCCAGGCTTGTCTTGAAATCACAATCCTCTTGCCTTAGCTTCCTAAGCAATGAAGTTACAGGTATGCAGCATCATACTTGGCTTCTTTCATGGTGTGGGAGGTCCTTCTATCTATGTGTTACTTTTATTGGTTAACATGGCTTGGCCTATGGCATGGGAGGAGGAAGGTGGGGTCAGAGAGAAGCCATGGAGCCACAGGAGAAAGATGCTGGAAACTTTATCCGGTAAGCCACTGCTATGTGGTGATACACAGATTAATGGAAATGGGTTAAATTAATATGTAAGCTTTAGTCAATAAGAAGCTAGAGCTAATGGGCCTAGCAGTGATTTAATTAATACAGTTTCTGTGTGATTATTTTGGGTCTAAGCTAGCTGGGTGGCTGCGAACCAACAAGTGGCCCTTCCTCCAATACTTTTATACCTTTTCAAGGCATCTTTACTACAAAACAGTGACTTTTATGACAATCTCTCCCTCCCTCTCTCTCTCTCTCTCTCTCTCTCTGTCACACACACACACACACACACACACACACACACACACACACCTTGATCATATTCCCTTCTGTCACCTCTTGTTCCTCCTGGTGACCCATTTCCTTCCCCAAGTTAGTTTTATTGTTTAAGAGTACATAGATTGAACACACAGGAGAATGCATGGCATGTTTGTCATTCTGAGTCTGGCTTCTTTTACTTCACATGGTGTTCTCCAGCTCCACCCATTTTCTTGTCAATGACATATTTTAGTTTATGGCAAAATAAAACTCTATTGTGCATATACGCTCTATTTTCTCAACTCATTCTGATGGCAGACTCCCAGCAGTAAATATAGCCATGCAAATATTTTCTTTCTTTCTGAACGGCCAGTGCAAAATGGGCTGAGAGCATGGACTCAGTAGCACGGTGGCTGGGTTGAATCTTTAGCTCCACTTCTTACTGGTTGTGTGACCTTCCTGCTTTCACTCGTTTTTTTTAATATTTATTTATTTATTATGTATACAATATTCTGTCTGTGTGTATGTCTGCAGGCCAGAAGAGGGCACCAGTCCTCATTACAGATAGTTGTGAGCCACCATGTGGTTGCCGGGAACTGAACTCAGGACCTTTGGAAGAGCAGGCAATGCTCTTAACCACTGAGCCATCTCTCCAGCCCATGCTTTCACTCATTCTTGTCTATAAAGTGGGCACATCAGCATCTGAGGTGGTGTTACTGTTAAACGAGCTCCTGGTTGTATTGTGGGTGGAGTGGACCCTGGTATATAACACACTCCGGAACTGGGTATTACTATTATGGTTATCATGTATTATAAGGTCAGGTATTTTACCGGTAACTGTCAAATGTTATTTCGGATACAAGAAAGATGGCACAGAGACCGAGTCAAATTCTTCCCTCGCCTTCATGCATAAATGTCCAGGGAAGCCTGTGAGAGGTGAGTGTGTGTAAATGAAGGAGATAAAAATCTGACCCTGTACCTTAAAATGGAGTTCTCTTTAGCCCAGTGATTTAAATTCATGGCATGACCATTATGTTTATATTACATATATAATCTTTATTGGAAATCATAAGCGAGGGGAGAGTTTTCAACACTTCGTGAACTGTAACCGCTAAATTGCTCATTTAAATCATGTATTGCACACAATATGGTTATACTTAACACATGGTCATGGTTTTTGCCTTAAGCCAAAATTCATTAAAATAGTCTTTCTTCTAAATGACCCAGGACATTGTCATTTCTTATACAATGGCTTTCCGGACTTGCTATTTATTTTCAAATCTCTTTTAGAAGCAAAACAAGAGGTAAGATTCCTAAGTCAATAGTGGTCTGTCAAGGAGTGGGAAATTGGGCTTAGCTTCGGGTACTAGAGACAACTGTGGCTACTACTTCATGCAGGAGAGGAGGTAGAAATGAAAAGTTCCATGGTATTTTTTAAAATGTTCAGATTTCTCAAGATAGCTAATGATATGTCAAAAAATTAAGGACTAACTAGTGCCCAGTTTCCAAATTCAGTTTTGAAATAAAACATGCAAAATTATTATATTCTACTAACTGTTCTTTAAAGAAAGATCGCTGTAACATGTCGATATGTTTTATATATATTTATATATTTATATATGTAATCACATACACACAGAGTTACAAATAACACAGTAGATGGTTATGTATACATGCATACATTCACAGAGACTTTCTATCAATTAGCAGGGTACATAAGGAAAAGTCTTTATTTCCCAATACTGCACACAACAACTTTTTCTCAGAAAGCTGGGGTATTGCCTTTCAGGCATTTTGAGGCTATAACAAACCCTCACGTTTGTTGGATAAATGGCCGAAAGAAAGTAGAACATCAGAGACTTGTGGGAGAAAAATTACATTTTCTCTGGTTCATCTTAACTAGGGTTTGACCAGATTGTTTATAAGGTTGTCAATTAAGAGCTTTCGGGTACGATACAACGCCGAAACAAAGAGAAGTTTGGTTTCCATTGGGTTATGGGTCTGCTTAAAGTAGGATGCACAAACATTGGTCTTTACCTTTCTAGTAAATCCATACAATCAAGAGTTTGTATCTTAGAATAATTTCCTGTATTCATTTAATTTACCCTTGATTACCTAAGAGAAACATTTTTTATTTTAAAAGGTGCAATGCCTTTAGAATTACAAAACAAACTGTATTTTCTTTTAAAAGTCATTTCCTATCACTCAGGTTTATTAGGTAGCCAAGACCTGCTACTCAGTAACTCACAATCTTACCATAATCAAGTATTCCAGTCTCCTGAGAGCTTAGTTTATCCCCCTCCCCAGAAATAATTTTTCAGTGTCCTTTTTCCAGTCTAACTGTCTCTGATATTTCCCAAAGAGTCCCCAAAGTCAAGATGGATTTGTTATTTCACCTTTAAAAAAGGAAGAAGAGGTCATTTAAAAAAATTAAGTTTGCTTTATAAAGAACCGAGTAACACGTTGTTGCTTTTTATGAGTGTATGGGAGTTCTTGTCAATGAGAAATGGAAGTGGCGGTTGGTCTTCTGTGGAATCAGTCCATGCAGACCAAATGCCCCCAACACAAGAATTTCAGCTGGCATGCACTGTGGAAGATGCCCTGAGAGTTACCAGTTCCCTCACCATGCATGTGTACAGATGTTTCTCCCTTTTGGAGCCTTGGTACTACTTTGCCTGGGAGTAGCCAAAAGTATAGAAGAACAATATAATGCTCCTGGTTATAGTCGTCAATTTTCATGACAATGCACATTTGGTCATTGCTGTTACTCCTTAATATAAAGCTGGGATATTTTGAGCTGGTGCTTTTAAGACTCCATCACATTTTTTCCCTCTGAAAATTGTCGGTTACACATTAGGCACTGTTTGTTAGTTGGAGAAGCAGGTGGTTCCCTGTTAAGCCAGAAAAACCACATAGCACTAAATGACCCCATAGAGGATGGCAGAGGGTTTTGTCTGGAATATTACTGATGTTTTTAATAGTCCATTTTCAGGATGCAGGAAATCCCTTTCTGTTTCTCCTAAGCCATCTATAACTCATAATAATTCAGAACTCTAAGTCTATTCTTTGTAAATAGAAATGAAACCTTTAAAAATCGTACCTTACCCTTCCTGTCTTACTGTTGTAAAACTTAGAAACCTTTTTTGAGGGCTCTTATTTTCATCACTATTATTTGCCTAGCCTTGATAACAGCACCTTCCTCACTGGCTGGGATCTGGGTACGGTGCACTCCTTGAGTCAGCTATGACTATACACTTTAAGGAAATAGCCTTGGCTTTACAAGCCAGTCAATGTATAAGAAGCAGTCTTGAGCAACTGGCCTGATCCCTGGCTTATCAGACATCCACATATACAGATGAATATTGAAAGTGACTTTCTGGGAGGCCCGGGAAACAGGATATTTTGGGAAATCTCCAAGAGAGATGGGTCACCTAAATCTAATAGACGCACCAGTGAAATCTGTTGGCACACTCTTAATTAAGCTTCCTAAATGTCTAACCCCAAGTTCTCTATAAAAACATTCAACAAAACAAACATAAACAGCTTTATACCATAAATTATTTTTTTTTACTGCAACTATGTCAATATGGAGGCCAAGCATCATGATATCACTATTATTTTGAGGTATAGAAAAACCCATCTTTGCCAATATATTTGAGGGAAAGAGGAAATCTATAGATAGAGAAATCTATATTTCCATGAAATATAGCACATTTCATTAATTAAATTAGACATGTTTACTGTCCTTTTAGATATCAAATACCTTTTATGTATATTCAAATTTTGACTTCTGGAGAGATTTAAATATATTAATCTGGTTAAGCAAGCTTGAGATCCTACATTTAATTAGACTGGAATCAATACCAAACTGTGAAACTTCCAGTTTCCTCAATAGCTATAATTTCCACACTACCCCTCCCTCCTTTTCCCTGTTCCAAACTTCCTGTCTTCAGAAACTAACATCTAGCCATCGGGGTTTCTATGGAGCTCCTAGGTCAGTTTACAGATTGCCTTTCTTCCTCCTAGGTCGTAGAGATTTCCCGCAAACTGAAGTCTCACTCCCTGACTTGAATGCAGGAGGACTCATTGTGAACAGGACAGAGTCATGTCTAGACAAGCTGCTGTCTGGGCACCAGTGGAGCTTTGTGCAAAACCCAGGTCATACATTTTCCTACCGGAACTTCAACCAGAATAAAATGACAGAACGGGGGGCACTGACATCCTAGCTTCAGGAACCTAGATACTCTATGCTGCATTACCTAGCAGGCTTTTCCCCTCCAACATTGCTTTCCTAAGAAAAATGCTTTTTTTATTTTTATGCGTTTATTTGCTTACTTATTTACTTAGAGACAGGGTCTTGCTACTTAGCTCGGGCTGACCTGGAACTCAAGGTTCTCCTAGTTTGGCTCCCAGAGTATTGGGGTTACAGGCAGGCCCCACCACACCAGGTCAATTATCACGCTCTCTATTAAGAACCTTGTTCTCCATGACTTAAAACTGCTACAACTTCTCAACAGAGGTCTCTAGTGATTTTACAGTTGGAGAAATTATTTCTCAGATGTGTTTAGCCTCACTCAGGAGGTTGCTGATGGTCCTCTGAGCTGTTCAACTCTGAAAGATCATTCATGTCCAAACAGTAGGGGTTGACAACCAGAACCTCTCCTAAAAATCCTGGATCTCTACAGAGGTCAGCATTCTCGTTCCTTTCTTTAGACAACCCTCATCAACTTCAATGGTTTGAGAAAAACAACCTTGACTAACTGCCTTTGATGATTCCATATCACGCCTTCATTTATTTATTTTTGTATGTTCATTACCTAGAAACAGCCATTTTATACAACTTCTGACTAGTTTTGATTTCTATCACAACTCAATATTTAGGTTTTAGACTAATAACTTTCCAGAAGTAAGTTAGCATAGACTACTTTTTCAGCTTCAAAGCTCCCAAAGGATGATATAGAAAGTGTTTTCCTTAGGGGGATCCTATGAAACGGACTAAAAGATAGGGAATTTTATGTTTCCTTATAGGTGTTGTGCACTACGTAAAGAGATGGAAATGCATGAAGCAAAACAGCAATATGACCATAAGATATAAAGATAAAATAAGCTTGACTGATGAGAACTGTCAATGAGATGGATATCTCATTAAAATACTGTACTGGAAGTGAATGCAGTTTATTGCCTACCTAATTGGGGTTGCCATAGCAAAATATCTCATACTGGGATATATTAAGCAGCAAATGCTTATTACTCACAGTTCTATAGCTTGAGAAGCCCAATGGTCAAGGTGCTGACAGATCAAGTGTCTGGTGAAGGTGGCCTTCTTGCTTTACAGACAGCTACTTCCTGATATTAACATATCCTCTCATGGCCAAAGAAGGGAGATCTGGTCTACTTCTCATAAGGCCCCCAATCCAATGAAAGGGCTCTACTCTCAGGTCATCATCCAAGCATAATTACCTAATTGACTCCACCTCCCCATACTATCACATTAAGCATCAGGATTTCAAGGTATAAATTGTAGAAACAGCAGCTATTTTATTTTGGTAATGGGGATTGAACTCTGGTGTTGTACTTGCCAGACAGGTATTCTACAAACTGTGTTACACTCCTGCTACATACAGACGAATTCTGTTGAAGGAGATACTTTCTATTATTTTCTTTGAGATCAGATTTAAATTTCAAGTTATTATTTTTTTAAGTTTTAGTTTTAATGTTTGAGTCTTATTTGCCAGTCTTTTAGAACGTGACAAGGTCTCTCTCTCTCTCTCTCTCTCTCTCTCTCTCTCTCTCTCTCTCTCTCTCTCTCTCTCTCTCTCTCTCTCTCTTTCAAGATAGGGTCTCACTACAGAGCCCCGCCTATCCTTCAAATCAGTCTGTCGACCCAGCTGCTCTCAAACTCACAGAGATCTGCAAGGTGAGTGCTAGAATTAAAGGTGTCCTCCATGATACCCAATTTGGAGACAGTTTCTAGAGAAACTTAGATGAGTCCCTTAAAAAGAGCCCATAAGCAATAACACTTTGTGTCTCTCTAAACATAGGGAATTTGGATGAAAAGATCGATATAGAAGGAAGAAGATAAAAAGAGAAAAAAAAAAGAAAATTATCTTCCAGAAAACAAGCAAGACAGGGAACACTCCTCTCCTGTAAGCCACAAAAGAAAGTAACCCTGAAAACAGGCCAAAGAAATCCCTGCTTTTTAAAACACCCAACTTACTCCTCTATGTTACACAGTCCTAGTGAACTGTGACACTGAATAACCTTGAACAAGACACTGGACTTTAATTTTTAGCTATCTCATCTCTTAGATGAGACTGTGTCTCATAGATTGGTTGTGAAGACTTAATCAGAAAAAAACGTGGTCAGAGCGTGGGATATGTAACTGCTCTATAAAATGATAGATAATGGTAATACTTTATTGTTATTTGACTTCTATTATGAAGAAGATCTACTAAAATGTAAGCAGCAAAGATGAGCACTGTGGTCCTCATCATCTTTGACATCGTCCATCACTTCAAGTAGTCACTGAGAACTTCGGTGCCCGGCACCATGCTAATAGTTTCAAAGATGCCTGTATCGGTACTCTTAACAATTCTTATAATTTAGGCATTATTCTGGCCTCTTTATGGAGGAATTGTTGCTGATGTTAGTTGCCTTAAACAAATTTTAAAAAAATCATAGTAAATATTAAAGCTAAACGGAAATATAAATGAGGCTTTTGTCTGTATAAAATGAGCCACTTGTTCTCATACTGCTCAGCCTCGTATGGCTTTGCTTTCTTAGAACTTACGGAAGAATCTGTAACAGGGGACCCTGCATGAGATCCTATGCCTTCCCAGAGGATTTATAATTTTAGTGCATTTTAGGACTCAACAAAATTTTGAGGCATAAGTTGCCTTTTGATTTTTAGTATGCTTATGACTAAGTAGAAAAAATATGTATTACCACCTCTATGCCTTCTCCCTTTTAACTAATCATTGTCATTTATAGCGTGTGGAATTTGGTATGTTTTCTGCTTACTTTGTTTTTGTCTGATGGCTGCCCACCAACTGTACAGTTCATTTAGGCACTCATGTGCTGTGATGACGGACTTCTCTTGGGTAGTATTTCCTGACAATGGATGGATGTGCAACCAGAGACTTTGTAAATCAACTCCATAACATGCTCTTGAGCCCACACAAATGAAGACCCAAAAATAACATTTTGTCAGCCAACTTACTAAGGGGGAAGAAAATGATCCAAACAAAAGATTTTTATAGCAATGCACAGATTCTTATGTGCTATGTGTCATGGCATTGTATTTAGAAGCTTCTTGCTATAGTTTAACTCAATGCTGTCAGATGTGATTGGCAAGGGTCTTCAAAGTGCTGCCCCAGCCAACATCAGTGTCTTCATAAGACCACTTGGGAAGTGGAAAGGCTTGATCTCTACCTCTGAATTACTGAATAAGACACTCAAACCAGAATACAGAAATCTGTGATGTAAGAGCCATCTGGGAGGCGGGAGTGTTGGATATTGAAGATTGAGAACTATGGTTTCATAAAAACAACCAGAATTTCATGCTCTGTTCACTAATATTACTATAAAAGAACCATAACCATATAATTCCCTCAAGTCTCCAGGAACCTCAAGTGACCCTTTGTCACCTTTTCTTCTAACATCGCAAACTGACTTTGTAGAGACAGGAAGAAGTAGTCAGCACATTTTATGATCCCATCCTTAAAGAACAGGTAAAAATCACAAACTAAAAGACCTAGGCAGTAATTCTTTATAAAAATGGTTGTATCATAAAGTAATTATATGTTCTTAGGAGGGTAAAGAGAAAAAAGACAGGGTGGCTTTGATCTCTCCTCAGTCACACTCAAGAGGACATCCTGTCAAGTCACAACCCAAGGACACAAGCAGAAAAGTGGCATCTGGACAGTCTAGAAATTTACTCCATGTGCATGTGTTTCCATGTACTTAGTTTTCTGTTTCTAGGAGTTTAACTCCATGTAATTGTATTTCAGGTACAAGATCATAGGACCAAAACCAATAAAGATAAGGATGACTCCATCACAATGGTCCCTTCAGATCCATTCCTATACTTTTGTCATCTTAAGAAAATTATATGAATGGAAGCATATTGTATGTATCATTCTGTGATTTCTTTCTTTTTTCAGTTAGCATAATGTCTGAAATTTATCTAAGCTGTTTATTGTAAAATAGTTCATCATTTTTATTGAGGCATAGCATCTCAGGGCATCCTTAGATATGCTAGAATTTGTTTAATCAGTATCTTTACTTTATTTCCATATATTTGTTGTGACTAGGAAAGTACCTGTATGCTTTTATTTCCCAGAAATAAATGTACAAGAGTACAAATTGGTGAACCATATACTAAGTGCAGGTATGTTCAGATTGATAAGAAATAGGCTAATTGTTTTTAGCTACTGTAGCATTTAGAAACACATGTGTGATTGAGTGCTTCCATTTTCTCATCAGCGTTTATAATTATCATCATGGATTTTTGAAGTCAGACATGTAGCATTGGTTTTATTTTTTAATATTAATTGTTCTTTATTTTTATTTTAATTATAACACTGTTTGGGCAATGGCTCAGGCATATTTCTAGCTAGCTCTTACTTCTTAAATTAACCCATTTCTATTAGTCTATGAATTGCCACATGGCTGTGGCGTTACCTCATTTTCTACATGTCTTGTTTCCTCAGCAGCTGGCTGGCATCTGCTTGACTCTGATTACTCTGCCTATATATCTCTCTTTAGATTTCCAGCCTGGCTTTACTCTAAGCCACTGGCTGAAATAGTATTCAATCAAACAGAATCTTTTTTTTTTTATTTTTCGAGACAGGGTTTCTCTGTGGCTTTGGAGCCTGTTTTGGAACTAGCTCTTGTAGACCAGGCTGGCCTCGAACTCACAGAGATCCACCTGCCTCTGCCTCCCGAGTGCTGGGATTAAAGGCATGCACCACCACCGCCTGGCTCAAACAGAATCTTATATTCCCTGCATTGTTCCTTTCCATCATTCACCAACCTGGTCCTCTCCTAAGTTCATTCCCTCTTTATTTATTGTTTTAATAACATATGAAGTCCAATCAGTGCTACCAATGTGTGTACAGATCTAGGTCCATTTGCTACCAGTTGCCACACCCTCACAGATAAATATGCAGAAGTAAGAATAATTCTTCTTCTACCATGAACTCTGAACTTCCAGTAGCTCCTCCATAAGAGACAGGGCCTAGTCAAGATTTCCCCTAGCTTGGCTGGCTGGCTTGACCTTGTATAGGTCTTAGGCAGACACCTACGGCTGCTGGTGGCTCATGAGTGTGACAACCGTGTCCCATCCAGAGGCTTACATGTCACAGCCCTCCCTGCTCTGCTATTGTTATTTTGCTCAAGGGTCATGTCGTCAAATTCCCTTCCGAGCGTGTATGTTTCTCTGTAGCCCTGGATGCTCTAAAACCTGGCCAGAGGATCTTCTTTCTGGATCACTGTTTTTCACTGTCTCCGCTGTCCTAATCTGCCTACAGTCACATGTCCTCATTATTTTAATTCGTGTTGCTCTGATGGTGAATGATACTGAATGTCATTTCAGGTATTTCTAACCCAACCACATGATCTCCTATGTAAACTGTGTGTCCATGTTTCTGTCAGCTTGGATTGTTTTCTTTCTTCCTGTTGAGGATTGAGAGTTCTGACATTTTCTAAATAGAAAATCTCTGGCAAAATTTGTCATTTGCAAATATTTTCTCCCTGTCTACAGCATTCCTTCCTATTCTTTACAGATTTTTCCCCACATAAACACATTTTCTAACTACCCAAAAATCCAAGCATTTTTCACTGTTTCCCTTGTAGGTGTACTTCTACTATAAAATATTTTTCCTAAAATTTTATACTTTAGTGGTTCATTTTCGTTTTTTTTTTCCGAGACAGGGTTTCTATGTAGCTTTGGAGCCTGTCCTGGAACTAGCTCTTGTAGACCAGGCTGGCCTCGAACTCACAGAGATCCTCCTGCCTCTGCCTCCTGAGTGCTGGCTGGGATTAAAGGCGTGCGCCACCACCGCCCGGCCAGTGGTTCATTTTCATATCTGTTGTCATCTCAGGGTTGGTTGATCATAAAGTGTGATTATTAACTTCATTCAGTCTTTTTCCTTTCTCTCCACTCTCTTAGGGATGCCTAATTGCTCTGGGACCCATCTTCAAGTGGCTGTCTTTTCTCTTCTTAACTGTATTTGCATCTTAGCAAAATAGACACACTAGTCTGCTTTCTAAGATCTCTGCTCTGTCCCAGTACCACTCTGATTTTATTCCTATAGCTGCCCACAAAGCCCCCAACATGAGATATCCTTCTTTCCCTACAACTTTCCTAGATGTTATTTTTAGTCTTTTTAGGCCCTTTGCATTTCCATACAAATCTTAGACAGTTTTTGGTTTTAAATTCAACCTCAACCCTCAGACCCTTACTGCTATATTTAATCTGAGATTGAATGATGCACGAGGCCAACAAGGACAAGACTTATTTCTGAACACATAGCTAATTAAGTTGACTCAGGATCAGATCTGAGTTCCGCTCTATGACATAGTCTTACACCTCTGTATTTTTCTTTTGTGCCCACCCAGTCTCAGGTGGGAAGTGGTTCTCTGTTATGATGTGCAGAACAGCTGCCTATTCAGTTCAGCTCAACGATTTGCCAGGTCTGTTATTCAATTCCAAGCGCAACATTTTCTATAGGACCTATCATGAATTTTAATCAATCTATAAGAGTCTCCCATCTTGTCACAGTAATTCAAAAGCATCAGTTGATAGATGAAAACTTGAAGAAGTGTGGAAAGCTTCTTAAATAAACATAACAGCCAAATGACTCAGCTGACACCTTTATCAGCTCCACAAGCAAATAACTGTCATACATTCAGACTTTCCAACCCGATGCAGCCTATCAACCTGCTGATGGCTAGCAGCCCCGAGCCTGCGCTAAACCAGCGTCAGTTCTCCCCTGAAGTCAAAGTCAAGCAAACCCAAGCCTCACATGTCCTAACATTTGACCCTGTCATTTTCTCATATGACACTGTGATAGAAGAAATATCCTTCTCCAAAAGGAGTTTCAAACTTTCCAGAAAACACGGATTAGTATTATCTGCACCTGCTCCCTCTCTGAGCAACACCGAGCAGGACTTTCCCTGTTAGTTTCATTGTTGCTGAGGCAGAATAGCTGGCAGAAACGAGGCAGGAGAAAATCATTTTGTCTCTTGATTTAGGGCAAATGGCCCACCATGGCAACGAAGCCACATTTTGGCTGACTCGATGATTTGGTCCATGGTGATACAACTTACAGCTTTGGATCATAATTCTCAAGGTCTGTTCCCAGGAGCCCACTTCCTCCACCCAGGCACCATGTCCTCTGTGTTCTACAACCTCCCAAGAGAGTACCACCAGCTGGGGCTTTTAGTGTCTAAAACCACGAGATCACAGGGGAGCTTTCATGGTCAAGCTATAACACCCTTTGAGTAAAAACTAACAGGAAATATTTTCTTTTGCAAATGGAAAATCAAGAGCGCTGACTCTAAGAGACTAGCCACTCCTTGTTTGTTTGTGCCCATGCGCAGATGTGGGTTTACTGTTTATATATTTACATGACAATCTGTCTCAAGTTTGCAATGATGCTCCAGATGAATTGTTCAAATGGAAGTGTGGGCAGGAAGACCCACAGAATCATATATAAAATTAAGCATCTCAAACTGAAAAGTCTCGAGCCTAACAGAAAAGCTGGGCAGTACCAATATCTAAGAAGTAAGAAACCATGAATTATAAATCCCATAAAAATGGTAGTTTAGATGATAATCAAATGTATTTATCAACTCATACCTAAGCACTATAGTCTGATTAATCAAGTAATTTAACTGACTACTTTTCTGATAGGAGAAAACACTTTAAAACATATAACCATCTCACATTAAATCTGACTCGAAGGGTCTGGACAGATGATTCAGAGGCTAAGAGCACTAGCTACCCTTACAGAGGAACCTGGTTCTGTCCTTTGCAAACACCCTGTGGCTCACAACCATCTGTAACTCCAGTTCTAGGGGATCTGATGTACTCTCTGGACCTCCCTGGGCACAGAATGACTGTGGCTCAAATACAGTTATTGCAGGCAATACAATCATTCACATAAAATAAACAAACCTAAATTTATTTTTTAAATCTGACTGGAAATCATAAGGAATGTTGTGAGTCCTTGGAAGCAAAAAAAATCGTCGTTTAATACTATAAAACATCAAGAGTAAAAAGTCTGAAGCAGGTGAGTGAAAGATATGGGAGATTCGTGAGCGAGCACAAGCAAAGGTGATAGGCGGTATCAACTATATGGTTGTAGTGTGTGTTGACAGGAAACTTGAGAGGACATGGGCATAATTCAACAGGTTCTGTTTGCTTTCCAAATCTTAGAAAATGGGGACGCTTCATACAAGGTTAATACTCACTTCAGGGGAAAGAGTCTACAGGAAAAGTAACCCCCTGAAAATCAGTAGATGTGTAGTTTATATAGAACTCACGCTTCTGCAATTGAGATAGAGAGCGGAGAGCTTTTATGAAGCAGTAGAAGAAGACGATGATCCCTGGCTAGTGTTATAACATGATCTCTTTCGTTTTTATGTTCTGTGTCAGGAATTTTCTCACTCCCGCCTCAAGTCTTGGTGTGGGGTTCATGGCATAGCTCCATCCTCCTGCGCTGTGATAACAGCACAGTCACCTTGAAGTAAGCCGTACCTTAACAGTGGCCATTGGACCCGGTGCTCAGGTTGAGTAATGGATGTTTCTCGAAGGACTGCGCTGGGTGGCCAAACTACAGTGAGCTCCAAGAGCATCCTGCAGGCTAACTGTGATTCCCACATCTCCCCTCCATTTCCTTCCTGCCTCCCCAGCCCTTGCATATCCCGCGCATGGGAAGGGAGAAGTGGTCTGTGTTTGGTCTTTCTTCCCATGAGGAGAAGATGAAATGCTCCCTTCTTTGTGCAAGGAGCGGACTATGAAAAAGAAAACAAATGTAATAGCTGCTTAGGGAAGACCGTGAACTGATGAACTAATCCCGCATTTCCATCCCTACTGCCTACACTTCAATCATGGCAGTGGAGCCGAAGGAACTGACTTGCTCTTTGCAGCCAGCTCATCAGAGTTACACTTGGTGGAGAAGGCTTCCACTCAATTTAAAATCACTCATCGATAAAGTTAAAATTCCTGTTCACGCTGCTCGGTATTTATGTTCCGTGTCCTCTGTTTCTATAACAGAGAGAAGGAAACAACAGAGAACAGGAATCAGAGGAGAGGAATGTAGACACTTGTCAAGGTTCTCTAACATCATAATTTAAATATTTTTCAGGTTTAATCTTGTAGGAGGGGCAAAACCATTTTACTCTAAGATAGTTGGGATTCATCAAATACAAATGAACAGATGAAGTTATCTCCATCCCTATGGTGGAAGACAGGACTCATAGTAAATTCTGTGGAGACATTACATTCTGTGGATTGTTATAACTAAAAAAAAATTCATAGCTTCTGTCGTTGGTATCCTGAATATCCCCACAAAGGTTCATGTGTTGACTGCTTGATCCTCAGACCAAGCATTAATGGGTAGGAACTTTAGGCATGGAAACCTAAGGACAATTATGCCTTTGGGAATCTGTTCTTGAAGGGGATATTGGAACCATGGTGCATGCCTTCTTGTCTTTATCCATTTTGTTTCCTGTCTGTCATGGTGTAAACATGCTCCTTGGCCACATACACATACACACAACAGACACACGCGCACCATGCTAGACGGTGCTGTCATAGGCCCGGACCTGTGACAATGCAATGCAGCCGAGTGACTACAAGGTCACTGGGCCCTGGTAACCATGTTCTACAGCCATCATCTTTTCCTTGTAAGTTGATTCTCTCAACAGTCTGTGACAGTGATGGACATCTCGGTACCACAGTATGCAACTTTAAATGTATACTCCCACTCAAAGAAACTACTTTGGTGAGTTCATTTGTTTTGAAAACAAAATGTTCTGATTGTCACAGTGTATGAAAGTGGTCACCAAACTTTAGTTGGCCTAAATCAAGATAGCTGCCCTTCATCTAAAGATATTCAGTCAATGATACAAGCTCTACCCTTTGAAAACCACTAATCCCCAAACTACCTCAACAGATTTTTTTTTTAATCCCAAATTGAGCCAAACTTCTGGGACTAAATAAAGATATCTATAGTATTTTGGAAGTTCAAGCTACGACTTCCTGCACAACAAATCCAAGTGTTCAATTATTTCAGTTCCACCAGTCTACAAATCTTGCATCCCGGTGACTCCTAGACCAGGCAATTTAGGATTAGGGAGTAGGTAGTTAATCTAAAGTTAATCTAAACTCAGCAGCTTCTGAAAATTCCATCCTTTACTTCACAGCCCCACTGGGATACAATTCTGAAGCATCATGATATATATGTCCCTACACCAATGGAGGCAGTGACGTCACCATACCAGGATGGAGGCTGTGACATCACTATACCAGGACAGAGGCTGTGATGTCCCTACACCAATGGAGGCTGTGACATCACTACCCCAGGCTGGAGGTTCTGACATCACTACCCCAGGCTGGAGGCTATGACATCACTACACCAGGATGGAGGCTGTGACATCACTATATCAGGATGGGACTGTGATGTCACTACACCATGCCACAATGGAGGCTGTGTTACTATGACCTTCGCTTTGTCACCGGGGCTTTGAACCACTCAGGAGCTTCCATTTCAGCAGCTAATCCGCAGTTTTTAATGGGCATAGATGGCCACTCAGCCTCTATCCTCCCCGCTTGTCCATCTTTAACGGCTCTGACTCAGTTGTCAACCAGCTGAAAGGTCCTAAGAGAATTAATTCTTAAATCTTACATATGCAAGAAGGAAAACTCAAGCACGGAATGAAAACCTCTCACGTAGGAGCCCAGAGCGGTCAGGTGAGACAAAGCAAAGACTTATATGAGTAGGAATCAGTACAACTTGTGCAAGAAAGTGAAAATCATCAAGACATATAATCCACAGTGACTCTGGACACGACATCGCAGTTCCTCACACAGTACAGTGTGCAGTTAAGAGATGATAGGTTTATCAGCTTTTGTAGGCAGCCCAGAATTCACCTATCACTGTGACCGCATTTTCTGTCACATCAGCCTATTGTTTTCGTGGGCCTCAGTTTTATCACATAATCTCCTACATGGAAAGAATAGATAAGGAGCAGCCCCCTTGTATCTGTCTTTGGATTTGCTCTGGCTACACTCAAATTTGTGCCCTGGAAAACGTTTCTTCTCACTTTATGGAAACTTGCGTTTCCTAAATTGAAAAGGCTAATAAATTGTTATGAGGATTCAATCTGAGATTTATACTCGGGATCATCATAAGGTCGAATTAGCTATACATGGAAGTTGGCATCTATCCACATAGTACTTAGCTAACATTGCTGAAGCCCAACCTGAGGCTAAGAATGGAAGAGACTGGCCAAACCGGCCCAAGAATCAGTAAAATGGCTATGACCCCTGATAGTCTAAAACTTTTCCGATTTCTCTTTCTTTATCTTGGTTAAAATTAAGCACCACACGTGTCTGTGGGCGAAGTAAAAACAGAAGGAAGCAAAGTGACAAAGAGAAAGGCTGGCAATTTTGTTCTTCCCGTCTTGCAAACATCCCCATTTCCTTTTCTTTCACACTTGAATTTCAGGAGTCAATTAAAGGTGGAAGTGAATTCTGATAGCCTGAATACTTTCACAATTAATCTAATACATACCCCTAGAACCAAACCAAAACCGATCAGCTAAGGTAACAAACGGGGAGATCTTTCAAAAACTCCCTCATGAAACACGTATATCATAAAACGCTTTCATAAACAGGTTCTACTGCTCCTACAGACATGTTAGGCTGCATATTTTCTCTCGAATCGTGCAAAAGATCATTTTACCTATTAACATAATGTTGGCATATCTGCACACTTGCACAACATCTTTATTTGTGAATGCATAACACTTTAGCATTTATTTATAGTGTGCGCTCCAGAGTTATTCAAAGACAATATGAGCTAATATACAGTTTTAATAAGTGGAGGAAGGTGGCATACAAAACACAATCTTGTAAGCTACCATATATTTAAGACAAATAAACAGTTAGCATTGATAAAGAATATAAATTAGCTGTTAGAGGGCTGGTAACCTTGATTAAAAATGATGAATTCTATAATTATTACATATAAGGATAAAATATGAATCTCATTGGAAAATTAAAACCTTTTGTGTAAAGGTTTCCAGGAGCAATTTATAATATAGGTCTCTGAGAAAATAACCTCTTTGGGTAAGCATTATCTTTAAGCATATTTTTAAAAAATTGCTTGGGCAGCCTGTATATGGCGGTTATGTTGAACTTGTCCATACTGGGTTTCATGGTCTAAGTTAATGAGGATGACTGACCAGGTCTCTTCCTCAAGAGGGCACCAGATCTACTTACAGATGGTTGTGAGCCACCATGTGGTTGCTGGGAATTGAACTCAGGACCTTTGGAAGAACAGGCAGTGCTTTTAACTGTAGAGCCATCTCTGTGAAAATTGTGATTTACACACAGTCTTTCTTAATAACTGTGAATATGAGGGGGGAAAGCTCATTAAAAGATTTTTTTAGTGGCTAGAGGTCACTAAATCATTTTTGATAATCCATCTTTTATAAGGTAGAACTCTGGGCAATTGCATCTCTTTCTTTGTGGTCTAAGTAGCCACAATTCTCTCCTGTGATTAAACAACAGAAAGATCCAAACGACACTATACACATTAATCCTTCACATCCACGCTGTACATAAAATCAGTGTTATAATTTTTAGTGATTTTCTTAGGGTTTCTATTGCTGTGAAGAGACACCATGACCACGGAAACTCTTATAATGGAAACCATTTGATTGGGTGGTTCACCGTTCAGAGGGTCAGTCCATTATCATGATGGTGGGACATGGCAGTATGCAGGCAGACATGGAGCTGGAGAGGTAACTGAGAGTCCTACATCTCGCAGGCAATAGGAAGTAAACTCTCTCACTGGGTATGGCTTGAGCATATGAGACCTCAAAGCCCACCTCCACAGTGACATACTTCCTCAAACAAACCACACCTGCTCCAACAAGGCCTCACTTCACAATAGTGCTACTTCCTTTGGGGACCATTTTCTTTCAAACCACTACAGGGGTCTATCTTATTTTTGAGCAATATACTCTGTTATTTTATAAAATGTAACCATAATGATTAATGTATTGGATAGTTTAAAAAATAAAGTTCATCTTTGCAATTTTGTTGCACTCAAATCTATCAATAGGAGTCCATCAAAGTTCCCTTCTCTCTCTTTCCCTCCCTCCCTCCCTCTCTCCCTCCCTCCCTTCTCCCTCCCTCTTTCCCCTTTTCCTTCCTTCCCTTCCTTCCTTCCCTCCCTCCCTCCCTCCTTTCTTCCTTCCTTCCTTCCTTCCTTCCTTCCTTCCTTCCTTCCTTCCTTCCTTCCTTCCTTTTTTCCTGTATGAAAAGAACATACCTGACCTTAGTTAGGAAGTTTTTTTTTTTAAAGTAACTCTGCTCCTAAGCGCCTTGTTATAAACAAAAACAATACATAGAGAGGTGAACAGCATAGTTTGAAACTTAAAGGAGATGCTATTTACAGTTACGAAAAATGCCCCAGAGCACAGCACACCAAACTTTCCTTTCTCCATTGCCATGAAGAGCTGTTACATTTTTTTCTGGAGTAGAATCTCAACTTATTAACTTGGATCTGCCGTTTAACAAAAGGCATGCCTTTCTCTTGAATTAATAGCACTCCATAAAGCATAAAGCAAGAAATGTGGTTGAACCCTGATAGATGATCTATAAATTTGATTAAATACATAAAGGTTAAATTTATCCATCAAGTCAGCCTCTTCTTCTGATTTTGTTATTTGGTTGAAAGGATTTGCTCCTTTGTTAGTTTCATAGGCAGGAATTCTCAGCGTCCCCTTTGACAGGTATGCACCATCAATCAAAAGTCCTGTGACTTCACTTCTTGGCAGCACCATTTCTACCCAGCTGTCCCTTCCCTTTTCTACTGCAGCCTTTTGGTCTTCACACTTGGCTTCTCCCAGGAACCCCACGCTGTCCTAATTCCTGAATTTGTCTCTGCTCAAAATCTTCTAGTAACTTTTCATTCCTTGGGATGGATTTTTTCTGAATTCCCCACTTTCCGTTCTCTCCTAGTAGTAGTCGTGGTAGTCTATATCCACCAAGCCAGAGTCTCAGATTTTAGAACCTGCAGCCTGGACGGTGTCCAGAGAAGAAAGAATAGTTTAAGTTTGTATTTTCCTGCTAGAGATCCACCAAGCTTTAGTAACATTTCAAGGCGTGCAATACTTTTCCAAATCCATCTCTATTATCATATTGGATAACAGGCTGATGCCAGAAGCCATATTAACAGTTTTCTTTGGAGACCAAGAAGGGGAAAAACAACAACAAACATTGCCCTTTTTATGTTTTTTCAGTGTTCCAAAGTTATTGTCTTCAGTTTAGTCTCAGTTAAATATTGTAAAGAAAGTCTTCAGACTTGACAAATGCTAACTAGGGTTCCCCCCCGCCCCCCGCCCCAGCCATGCAGGACTTCCTGCAACAATGTCTATTAGGTGTCATTTACATGGTAAAATGCAAGGGGTATTCAGGCAGTGGGTCTGGGCTCACAGAAGGACACCGAATACCTGTCTCGGTAACTGCTGCACACAGGACAGCTGTTAGTATGTATGAGGCACTTGGAAGAGAAGGCTGCCTTCTACCTCTGTTTTCGCAGTAACATGTGTCCCAGTGAGGAAAACATTGTTTCTGAATGTCAAACCTAAAGCTGATGAGAGGAGGTAATTGTGGAGCCAATTTCCCCTGCCAAGGTCATGTTTCTTCTCCCTTATTTGTTAAGGGCAGATCTGGCTGTCAGGACCTCGGGAAGGTCACAGGAAAGCAACTTTATAACCTGGAAGAGGACGAGGTTACAGTAGTGGCCTTGTCTGACTCCTTGAAAAGCTGGCAACTGCCTTGAAACCCTTGGCCTTCTGTCATTCCCACACCGCCGAAGCTAAGGGAGGGAACTGAGTGAGCCTCCTACCCCTCACCCCCATTATAAGGTTGTTTGCTTGTTCTTGCCCAATCAGGAGCACCCTGGCTAACGACCTCCTCCTGAATGTAAGAGCTGTCAGTCAAAGGCTGCTCCCGCTAAGTGAGCATTTGCATATGGATCAGAAACACAAAACCTTGCGTTATTTGCTTCTTCCTGCAGTTGCTGTCTTCTTGGCACGGGCTGCCTTACCTCCTTATATGAGTTTTAGGCCTTGGCACATCGCTAGGGTAGCGGCCTTCCAATTCTCTCACTTCTTGGTTGCCAACAGGAAATACCATGCATCTTTCCGGTGCACTAATTGACATGGAGATGCCAAGGTGTAAGGACTGCTGCATTTTCTACTGCAGAAAATGCCCTACTCAGGAAAGACTTTTCACACTGAGTTGGCATGAGCCTGCTTTGCATTCTCCCTGTGTCTCGGTGCAGAAAGAGCTATTAGGTCATCCTAAGCCCAAGTTGGGTCTTTGAATTATTTACCTATACGTTTTTTATAGGTATTGGGGGAGGGGGGGCAGGAGATTCTTTTAGATTTTTACACATAGGAAATTTGAGACTGTCTCTAAAGGAAAACTGTGAGGTGAAGTGGGATTTAACCTGGTAGTGAGTACATACGTGCAAGCAACTTATGTGCACAAAATAATGAGAGCATATATTCATATACAAATATTCATTATATCTAATTCTGAAAATTTTTGCTTCCTTTTATACAGATCCAATAAAGACTGTTTCAATGGTCTAGAGTCTTGATTAGTGCCCAAGCCTTGTGCTGGACATACTCCAGGCGTTAATAAATGGTGGGTTAATGATGAAAGCAAGTGAACAAGCTGACCTAGTAGATAGCCTAACCCAGTCATACGTGTAAAGTTAGAATTAAAAAGTTCAGAGTTGGAAACAGCCTCAGGAAGTTCTTTGAGAAGTCTTCCAAAAGAGGATGTGGTTATCCCAGGAGACGGTGGCTTCATATACGTTGCTGCTTGTGAAGTCCTTCAGGAAGAATGAGCTCTGGAGGAGATGACAGTGGTACTGGTCATCCTAACCCACTCTGTGCAGGCTCCGGCGGTGTGCGTGCATGTGTGTGTGGTGGGGTGCATCTTAGTCTTTAATAAAAGAGTTTAAAAAAATAAAACAAACCAATAAAAATGTAATATCAAATATCCCGGGTGTATAGTGAGTCATACCATGTAGATTTGTAGAAATATACTCTGCTGTCCACTGCCAAAGGATAATTATTTTGTATGTTCTAGAACACATTGCCATGATTAAGCAAGGACTTGTGGTAGATGCAATTCCAAAAGTACTGTCACTAAGCAATAGTTACTAATTGTCACTTCTGAACCTTGATCGGTTTTTCCTTTTCCTTTCCCTGTACCCACTTCTCTCTCACACTGTGTAAGACACGAATCCACTGATCCTAAAGCACACATAATGCGAATACATACATGCATTCCAGTTTATTCGTTCCATGATGTCACAAGCAATGTGAAAGAAATAATCACATACATGCTAATTTACATGCCAATCGGCATGTAAAATCTTCAGGATAATTTCACCGTTGCAGTGGAAACGAAAAACTAGGCAGAGAAGCGCGAGACGGACGTGAAGAGACATCGCCGCTGATAGCTGACTGAGACTGAATTACTCGGTTCTAGGAATTCTGCTCGTGAACGTCGCTGACAACTTGTACAGCTGTGCATTAGCAGCTGTGCTGGCTAATTCACACCCGCTCCTCGCCTCCCAACAGTTCTCAGGGTGAAATAGATGGCCTCACCGCTCCGGTTCACTGCTCCTCATTTTTCCTTTTTTTGCTACCCGGAGGTGGGGCTCAGCCCTGCTGTGGTTGCCTGAGCCTGCTTGTTCTTGAGAAGCAAGGCCGGAAACAAGAGGAAAGGGGGCCAGGCACGCATTCTGCTGATGGATTTGCGCTTAGTCACCCTAGGGGAAGGATGCTAATGACTCAGGGTGCTTTGGCAGTCTTGCCTTTACTTATGTGAGAAGCGAGATCACTGCCCCTCCAGCCCCATGGGAAGAAACTCAGAAAGAAAAGGAGCAAAGGGGAAGTGTTTGATTTTTATCCATCAAGGCTCAAAACCTGGCACTTCTCAATTGCTTTAGTAATTTGCCTCCACCGGTTCCTGGCTCCTGGGTACGTGGATACTGATGCAATCAAAACAGATATACACGTTTCTCTTAAAATAAGCCATGAAAAGTATTATGCAATTTCTAAACACACAAAATACCACATAGTGTATTTTCTTCATTTGACTGGAGTTCCTGCGTTTTCAATAGGTTGGGTGCACTCACGACAAAAGAATGTTTATAATGCAATCAATGCTACCAATGTGTTCTCCCTTTGGCGGACAAAGAACTAAGCACTTCTGTACAGTTTGGAACATGCTAGAAGGCTCGTGAGTGGGTTCCCTGGAACCACAATGTTACACACGAAACAACCACCGGGTTGTAACTCCCGGGCTGCGTGTCATTTATTCAAACAACTCAGTTCATGAGAAATCTAGAAAAATTGGAGGAAAGAAATAATAAGACATGACAGAAATGCCCACAAGCACATGCCAGAGGCTTTCGGCAGGGTCTTATTTTCTCCAACAAGCAAACAAACAAAGGGGCCAGGGAAGTCTGAGCTGCTGGGTGTTAGCGGCAGGGCATGTTAGATGCCTCTGCTGAGGTACAAGGAGACAAATGTTGTTCTACATTTATGAAGTGAAAACAGCTGAACATATTGACAGCGAAGTTTTATTTCCTAAACTCTACGTTCAGATGACCAAGAAATTTAAATTACATGTAAATTTTTTCCAGTTTTCAGGCTTGCTGTTCTATCATATTTCTGTCAGCAAGAATGTAATGTGCAATGGCAAGCCCCATCAAGACCAAACAGACAAAGCTGTACAGTGAATTGGCGTTTGCCATCAAGATAAAAGTTAGCCAGGAATGGAAAACACTTTTTTTTCCTCAAAGAAAGAAAGGAAGGGAGGAAGGAAGGAAGGAAGGAAGGAAGAAGAAGAAGAAGAAGAAAAAGAAGAAAGAAAAAGAAAAAGAAGGAGGAAGAGGAGGAGGGGGAGGAGGAGGAGGAGGAGGAGGAGGAAGAAGAAGAAGAAGAAGAAGAAGAAGAAGACCCAAAGCATTATCATTAACAATTTCATGTAACAAACTATTTTTTTTTAGTGAGAAATAATTGAGTCTGAAATCAATTGCCTCTAATTTTACCTACTAGCTAAGTTCAAATGCTAAGGGGGAAAACAGGCCCATTAAGGCAATAGAGTTTCTAACATTCATTTTGAACTACAGATTGGAATGAAGTACAAATTGATAGCAGTCGTTACCCAATCACCTTTAATACCAACATTTAGGAGCTTGAGGCATAGTAATACATTGTCTGATTTAAAAGGAAAATAAAAGGTTTTATCTGTTTCAGAAATATCATAGACAAGGCTGCCCAGACCCGAGGGTACTGGTGTGTGGACCCGCCCTTCCTCACATGATTGGGGTCTGTGTTCACACTATGCATGTTCCAGGCTCCTTACACGGGGGAAGATGCTTGATTGCCTGTGTTTCTCTGCCTTCATCTGTCTATGGGATATGTTTACCAGATGTTTCCACAAGATCCATGTGAGTTGTCTTCTGCAAAACACAGAGGCCAGGACCTCGCGCTCTCAGCTCCCCAATCAAATTTACATTTCCAAGTCCTGCTCCCCCACCAGCAAACCCCAGGGTTCCGTGAGGATGTGGGGAAAAATGAAAAGCTGAAACCATTTGCCCTAACTGCCACCTGGTGGCCCTGTGAAACAGTTTTGGAACGCCTGGGCTGAAGAAACAAGCCGCTTCCTGCATAGGGCAACACTTTGTAAAGACAGGGTTCATTTCCTTTCCTTTCTGGGCAGGAAGGAGCTGAGAAGGCAGCATTTGTGGGAGGGGAGCACCGCAAGGCAAGGGATCTATTTAAAAAGCACGTTGCTTTGGCTGTAATGCTGGGTTGGCCACTTGCTAATGAACAGCTCTTGGAGCTTAAGGTACCAGGGTGGTTTTGCATTTCACAGAATGAATCTGCTTAGTGGTCGGGTGGCTGTCAATTCCAATGCCTCTATGGGTCAATGGCTCCCAAGCTAAGACTCAATTTTAAAGGCTGCTTTTTAGGGCTGAGAAAAAAACCCCATTGTGCCACAGTGCTTCAAGGATCTACGGTGATTTGCATTGTGACCTCAGCAGTATGGTTTTAGAAGACATGCTTCGCAATTTGCAGATATTTGATAGCTCTAAATAAATAATTTTGTTCTCACTTTAGTTCTGAGGCTCTGTAAGTGTGGAATATTGCAGGTTTCTTCTAAACAGCAACTGTTTACATAAGAATGAAAACCCTCACTATCAAACCCTGCTACGGGGGCTTCTGACATGGAGCTATATCATCGAGCTGTTTATTTCACGCTCTCCTCCATGAGCGGTTATTTGTCTAGAGAGACCAATGACAGATTCCAAATATTTGCACTGTCATGGCTCTAATTACATAGTCTTTGTGGACTCTGATTATTTTTCAATTTAACATCCAGGTAGTTTAGGCAAATGAGATCATAGACAGAACACATACCAGGGTGGAACTTGAAATGAGGAGTGGATTGACCAGCCTTCCTCCATGCCCGACTGCCCACAGAAAGATCATTTGAGTTTCAGGTAGTCTTAAGCAAAGAGAGCTTAATTTCCTTAGACATGTAGTCTGTGAGGTCCAGGAGAAGATAATCTGACCGGGGCTGTGTCTTTAGGAAGGATGTCAGCCTACTATACACACCTCCCACTTCTGCAATTGTGTAGAAACACCAGTCTCCACAAATTCTCCCTTTCATATATTCTGCCATTTGTGAGATCCTGTGATGTCGAGGCCATTTCAGGTTTGTTAAAAAGACTAGATATCATTTTGGCAGATCTTTCACCAGTGCCTGTTCAGATTTCTCTTTATTCTTTGCTTATTCTGTTGTCCTTTTTCTCTGGTCTTAGGCTGACCTAGAGAATACTGCACTTGGAAGGAACGTGGGGGATTCTGTATTTTCATGATGTCAGTTTCCAGGCCCAGAGCTTTGCACAGAGGTGAGAATTTAGTATTGGTGGGAGGAACACAAAGCAGTGTTCAGATTCCCACTGGTTCCCTGTGCCAGCGTGGCTGTGCCCTGTCCTTCTGGCTCTCCTGCTCTGTGTAGCATGGCCCTGGATCGTGGCAAGCTGTCGCTTCTCTGCCCGAATGCTCTAACATTTCCATTCTCCATGGAACCCATTAACTCCTTTCGTTTTTCTCAAGACTTCTCTGGGACCTCCAGACTCTATGATGTGCAGTCACTAGAGGGCAACCTGATCACACACAGCTGACAAGGGTGAGACCAACCAAGCCAGACCACCGCTAAGAGGATGCAAAAGTACACAGCAAGGGATCGGATGTGTATCACTGTTTAGCAAAAACCTGTTCATCTATACTGGCCTTTTAGCCCTATCAACATCCCAAGTGATAATTTAAGTATTATCTATTTTCAAACACACACACACACACACACACACACACACACACACACACACACACACACAGAATCCAAGGTTCAGAGAGGCGAAATGACTCACACAAGGTACAAGGTCACAGAAACCACAAATTATATTCTTTCACTGAACAACAAGAGGCACAAGATGTGAAAATCCAAATTTCTAGGTTTTAACATTCAAGTCTAATCACGGCCAAGCATTATTACTTTTTTATCATAGGGTTGAGAGAAGCCCGGTTTTGTGTTATTAAAATCCACAGCACTAGCCGGGCGGTGGTGGCGCACGGCTTTCATCCCAGCACTCGGGAGGCAGAGGCAGACGGATCTCTGTGAGTTCGAGGCCAGCCTGGTCTACAAGAGCTAGTTCCAGGACAGGCTCTAAAAAAGCTGCAGAGAAACCCTGTCTCGAAAAACCAAAAAAAAAAAAAAGATAAAGAAAAAATCCACAGCACTAGACTAAGTTGCCTATTATTTTGGGAGGAAATTATTTAAATGCTTAAAAAGTGTCTGCCAGCGTAGTCAGAAATTACACCGTTCTTTCTGTAATTCCCAGGGATTTCCTAGTTATTTTTGGTGTTACCTTAATATGATTTCTTCTGCAAAATGAACCCCTATCTATATAATAGATCTATCCTATCTACTTGACATTTAAAGTAAAGAAGGGCAAAAAAGAAAGATGGCTTCCTGCTACCAAAATGGGGAAAGCCCTTGCTTTTCAATGTGATTGGATGGGTTATAGGCAGCTGTTCTCAGGGCAACAACATTGCTTGTCTTCTGGGCCACGCCATCAGCAAAAGGAAACAGAATCTGTAATGAGCAGGACTTGGGGACATTCTCTTGAGCCAGCCGTTTGTGCCTGTGTCCTCAATTTGTACCAGGTGGGCTTCTTCGAGCGTTAGCACCCAGCATCTGGCGATGGCAAATGGGAATCCTGCTTTCAGGGAGTCCGAAAATTTCCAGACCGAGTGTGATGGCTGATTAGGAAGGAGCAAAGAAACTAGAATGTCCATAGCTAATGGCGCAATTAAAGGCCCGGAAGAAACAGCCACTGGGCTGACAGCTGGAATAGACAGGAAGAACGTGGGCTTGCCCCAGATGTGAGGCAAGGGTGGGGGGGGGGGGACAGCACAGAGAGGAGGACTTATCGTGGGTCAGGGTGTCTTTAGCTTTTCATCTTTAAAGAGTTAACTATTTCAAAGATCCATCTATAAATTAAGCCAAGAACATGTAGGAAAATTAACCCAGTGATGTAGGATGTTATGAGCCCCAATTGCTCACTGTAGCTCTTCCCAGTGTAACTTCGGGGAGGTGGAAGAAACGAGATAAATCTAGAGACAGAGTTAGAAACAAAGCTTTATGAGACAGTGTTTTTGTGTCCATTATTTTATATTTTTAAATCTTTTTCTTTAAAAAAAAGTTTTAAGTAAGCATGTTGATGAGTCATGTGACATACGGGTGATGAAGTCCAGAAAATTGTATGTGGAGACTGCTACACACACATGCTAAAGAAAGGATACAGACGGATATGCACATTTTCTTGCTTGTGGCCTGGGTGGTGTGTGTGTGTCTGTGTGTGTGTGTATATGTGTGTGTTTGCGCGCGCGCACGCTGATGTGTGCTGTTTCTATACAGACACACTAGCTTAAATGTGAAAGAAATGCATAAGGATTAGGGAAAAAAGAGGGAATGTATTTTGGTGATAAAGATTTGGATGACAGAACGGAGAGAGTGATAAATATGAGAATACAAACCTTTACACACAAATAAAGCACTAACTATAGGATGAGAACAAATTAAAGTGTACATTTAATTTTTAGCTTTTAGGCCATCTGAAGTAATATAACATGACTTTCCCTAGGAATGCCAACGAAGATTAATGTTTGTTTTTAAATGACAACAGCACATAGGGATGTCCAGGAAAAATCTATGTCCTGATGTATAGTCTACAACCACAACACTCCTTTTTGACCAGCGAAAACAAGGTGAGATAAATGTATTGCCTAAAATTCCACAGTTTTACTGTGATATATTGCCTGGAAACAGTCTGCCCCCAACGCTGTAATTAATTATCTACAACCCGTGAATGAGACACAATCGCCAAGCAGACCCCTTTGTAGTTAAGGGCTCCACCCTAACGTTACTGAGTCTTGTTTTCTTTTCTTTAGGTTTCCTTAATTATTGCTAAGATTCTGAGCATGTGAGCTAAAACACACACGCAGGGCAGCACAATCTTCAAAGGCGGTTTTCTGTCCCTGTTTTCTGTAATCGTACAGAGTTAGCCCTGCTTATCAGTCAGGCAACGACAGGGTCCAGTTTCTCCTCTGTGCATCAAGCATCTATGCCTGTGGATGACAGAGCGCTCGCCCTTTGAGCATCTCACGTCTTTAGACCCTCATATAACAATTACAACTCCTTTGAAATTTCCCTTCCAGTTTTCTGCAAAGGCAACAACACAACAACACAGCCACAGCATATAGATAAAAAAGATTCTTTACCTTTATTTTTTAAAGTGGTTAAAAAAATCATTTCGTGTCTTTTTTTTTTTTTTTTTTTTCTCATGCATCCACAGAGAGGAGGTTAAGACTCCGTAGGAGGGTCGGCTGCCGCGTTGCCACTGTGGCCTGGGCTCCGTTTACAGACGAAGCCAACAATAACAAAAAACACGATTTGAGAATCTGTTCGAAACCGTGCTTTGTGGACTGTGATGAATGGCATGTTGCCTTGGTAATTTCTTTCTGGTCAAAAACCTCAGGTTCCCAGCAGCAGAGCCCACCATGATTGGCTCCACCCGAGGGACGCGGATCTCGGGATTCCCTCCTAGCTAGCAGCAGTGACATCACCGCCACTCCGGAGCGCCGGCAGGGGCGTGGCTGGGGTTTCCAGGGAAACACTGCAGCAGATGGCTAGCCCTGGGAGTCACGGCGACACATCTGCAGCGCGGCTGGTGGGGAGGATATTTTTGGAAAAATCTCTGCTCTCCGAGGTCCGGCTAGTTCTGATATCTTCACCCTCATGCCTTTCCACCAAGGGCTTATTTCTTGCCGAGTTCTTTTATTTCTGGAAACGAAGCTTTCTATTTTTACTGCAGGAGCGAAATCAGAAGGTTCCCAAGCTACCAACCAATGTCAAACTTCCATATGCCCCAGTTTCCTTTCTAATTCACCGGCCCCTCCTCACTAGTTACATTGTGCAGACTGTCAAGGTGACGCACGGAATACAAGGGCAAATGTTGCTAAGGTAACAGGATTGAAAACCTGTCTGCGGAAGCAGAGGCGTTGTAACCTGGGGTTTCCCTCATTTACATTTTAAGACTCCCGGGTTGCAGCTAGTATAGGACGCATTTAAAAATAGTGATTGCTACCTGGGGGGTCAGTGGGCAGCTCGCACCACTGTGAGCTGAAATAAATGCAGGGAAAACACTAGGTGCTAACCATTTCCCGCTCCTTGGTGGAAGAGCCCCCCCCCCCTCCCCCGCCACACACACACACCTTCTCATTTTAAACCCAAGAGGAATTCCCTCTACTCTGTTCTTGCAGAGTTGCCCTTGACAGCATTTTCCAAGGTTAAACTTTGCTTCCCTCCTATTTCCTGGTGACTTAGGAAGTCCCACTTGGACGCCCCCAACAAAGGAGATCAAGGGTGGTGAAGCCAGTACGAAGCTGGGGGGAAAACAGTGCCTTAGGGTAAGAAAACCTCAGGGATGTTGATATTAGCAAAGAATGAAACAAACAGGGTTTCCGAGATGCCCGTTCACGCCCAGAAGCTACTTGTACAAAACAACTCCATAGGATTTGATCCTTGAACGTGATGCGAACCAGATGTAATTCCAATAAGCCACAATAATCAGGCAGCGGAAAGTGCATGAGAGAGAGAGAGAGAGAGAGAGAGAGAGAGAGAGAGAGAGAGAGAGAGAGAGAGAGAGAGAGAGAGAGAGAGAGAGAGAGAGAGAGAGAGAGAGAGAGAGAGAGAGATGCAGAGATGCATTGCACCATATTTCTTCCAAATGAAACAGATTAGAGACATTTCATAGTGTGCCAGGCCAATCTTAAAAGAATTCTACAAGAACTCAGGCATGCACGGACAGAGAAACGGCAACGTATAAAACAGCAGGTTCCGAGTGGAATTTAGCAAATAGGGGCAGCAAATTGGGCAACGGGAGGCTGAAGGGGGAAGGCAGCGGCAGCAGTGAAAGGACAGCCTTTGGGCAGAGGCGTCTAAATTCTTGGTGTTGTGTTTCCACAGATTTGGAACTGACTTTGTTAATGGGGTTTCCCTTCAGTCTAAAAACCTAGGTGCACGTCTCCTCTTCATTTTTTATTGAGCCAATAAAGCTCATCATGTGGAAACGAGGGCGGAGAGACATAAGAGTGGCATTATCCCCACGAGTAATAGTTTCTGAGCTATGTGATGGTGAACACAAAACTCAAGATTTTTGCTGAATGACTAACTCGGGTGAATTTCTGTGTCTTGACCAGAAGGCTCATACACAATATTCGGAACCGTGACTTCTATGAGATCACACAAATTTTAGTGGATGCTTGAAAAATCATGCTTTTGATTATTTAAGAAGAAAACACTGTATATATGTTCACCCACACTGCCGAGTCTTAATAAGTTGTAGTCTAACACCACCAGCATAAAGTCTAGAAGAAAACATAGGAAAAATGAGAAGTTTCTCGATAGGAAGTGGTTGTTTACAAGGCTTGAATTTTGATTCTGGGTAAGGACTTTGAACACTGACAGGTCTTGCTTCTCTTCTCTGGAATAAATGAGGGATGGTGATTGAGTTAGCTCCCGTAAGGGTGAGGTTCATTCTTCCTTCTCCAGCTCTGAGCATCTTGATATATAACATGAAGAAGTGACTCAGGAGAGGTGAACATTTGAAGGACTGAAGACATCCCTTGGTCCAGCAGATACTTGCGGATAAGGACGCACCTGCTTCTCCAGAGGCCAGGAAGGAAAAAGCACATCCTAAAGCCAGTTCTCATGGACCACACAGAAGCAGGAGCCTTTTCTCCATCTTAGGTGGATAGGATGCTTTGGATCCCAAATATTCCCCCAAAGAAACACGTGTTAAAGGCTTAGTCCTCAGTATGGTGATATTGGGTGATTGTTCATTGTAGTTGTTGGCCCCACTTGTAATCCAAGCACATGGAACAAAAACAGGGGACCCACGGTACAAGCTGGCTAGTTATACCAGGCTGACTTGGTGAGCTCTGGGTACAATGAGAGATTCTGAATCGATATGCAAGATGGAAAGTGACTAGGGAAGGCAGCTGATGTCACTCTCTAGCCTTCACAGTAGTGTTCACACACATGCATGCCCACATGACCACACATGGGAACAGGCACACATACATGCATGCACACCACACGTATGAATACGCACATGCAAAAGGTGCAAACTGGGATGTCAGTGTTTGGTTTGGGGTATCACTGGCAACAGGGTTTATGTTGGTCTTCATTTGTCTATGGGAGATTCAGTCTGGAGCCTGGAACATACCGGGGTAGTCTGGAATTTGCACTTAGCATGATCAGGCTTTACTGCCTGTTTTGTCTCATGGTGTGCTTCCATACATGTAGAGCGTTGTCTGACACATGGAAGACACTCAGGAAATACCTCCAAATTGGAAAGTTGATTTTAAAAAAATGAATCAAAGCATTTTGTAAAAAAAAAAAAAACAAAAAAAAACATGGGGGTATTTTTGGCCCAGGAATTTTCTTGGTTATGGATAAATGCTCTCTTTATCCACCTGTGTTTTTTTTTTACATGAGTGACTTCAAATAATTAAGTTTTTACTTTATTTTTGTTTAGAAAAGAAGTATAAGACAATCTGCAAAATTTAGGAATTGCAGTATCGATTCAATTCTCAAAGTAGATAAAGGGAAAAGGATGTTGGCGAGAACTAGCTCTAGGCTTAGGAAAGCTCCCAGCCTTCTGTTGGCTCCCTAACAGAGTGGGAAACACTGTCAGTGGTGGGGTGACTAATGACCCAGTGGCTTTTGTTTCTGCCTCTGCAGCAGAATTTCCTGAGGATTTCAGTCCCTTCTCTCTTTAAACTTTATTTCTATTTTATGTACATTGGTGTTTTGCCATGGATATTGAGTCCCCTGAAACTGGAGTTACAGACAGTTGTCAGTTGCCATATGGGTGCTGGGAATTGAACCCAGGTCCCCTGGAAGAGCAGTCAGTGCTCTTAATCAGAGCCATCTCTCCAGTCCCATCAGCCCTTTCTTAAACAATGGAATCAGAATCTAGATGCTTTGCAGTTCTTTCAAATAAAATGTTCTAACTCTTTTAAATGAAATGGAACTATGACCTAATTATACTTATAATTCAACTAATAAAATGGGTTCTAAACTGGAAATATTACTTAATTTTCCTCAAAGAGAAAGAACCATTACCTTATATATAATAAAATAGTAATGTAATTATATTCCATTAGTAATTCATGGCATAATATATATTTCATGTATAATATGGGAATGTAAACCACCTTTTATAATCTAATGTAATTATCATAATATCAAATATCAGATTATAATAAAAAGTTAGTTTAAGATGGTCATGTTTATACGAGCCTGATTCCAAGTGGAAGAGTTTGTTTAACTGAGTGTTTAAGATTCTGCCGGGAACAGAGCCACTGATGTTATGTCCCGAATGACAGACTAATAATTGTAATACCGTTATGTTATATCCAACTGTGTATCAGTCTACTGCATAATCTATTCTGCAGTATTCTAGGAAGTATCGTTCAAACAAAGTAGCAGTCTGCTATTGGATCCTTTAGACCACGAATGGGCTAGCGATGTATGTTGGGACGCCTCTGGTTAAGGGTGCTGACCATAGGCACACATCCTGCCCTATACTACCGTGAGACTTTGATCAAGGCCCTCCCTCTACTTCTGAGTCACACTGCCCACACATGTGAGATCACACCAGCTTCTTCACAAGGCTTATATAATGTGCATAAAGCATGCTGTGTGCTCGCTGGCACCTGATGGATGCTCAGAGGTGCTGTAGTGTGGGGGTCTCCAGGCCTTTCTCCATACAGCTACAGAGCACTTAGTCAGAACCAGTGCAGTCCATGCCAACTGTTGGAATGGCTGAGTAATGTTCGGCATTATAGCAAGAACTTCATGATGCAGCCTTCTTAACCAGGACCATATGGCTCTTTTTGCTGAGTTTTATAAAACAAGTGTTCTAAAAAAAAAAAATACTGGTGAAATGCAGCCTTATACAATATATGAAAGCTGATTCCCAAGTGAAGATTTCCAGATTTATTAAAAATCCAGTTAAACATAAACTTCAGACAGGCAGCAAATATGTACTTTAGGGTAAGTAAGTGTTGGCCACAATTAGGCTAAAATTATTTACTGTTTATCTGAAGTTCCAATTCGTTTGTCTTCTATTCTAAGGGAAGCACTTTCCATGAAGAAAACAACAACAGCAGGAAAAATCATCCGACCATGAAGCCCTAAAAGCAGAGAGGTGTGTTTGGTAAAATTGAAAGATTGCCCCGATATCTCCTGTCCCTTGCTACCCTTTGCTCTGCTGTATACAGCATCTTAATCTCTCCCTCATGAGGGGACTCCTAGGGCGCATTTCCTGTTTGGTGATCACAGACAGGAAACACTCAGCAGGGGTCTAGTTTGTGTTGTTTAATTATTAAACTCAGCAATTGATTTTATATTTTTAAGTTATTTATAAAAATTGGAAGACATAAAATTTTATGGGAATTAAATGGGTTTGTTCACAGCATGTTTTTAATACTACATAATATGCATGCAATCCTAATTATGGGTTTCAAGTTCACTCTGAAAATTGCGCTTGAAGATAAATCTCTGTCCAAATCAGAAGTAGAACATGGGCCCTGGATTCGTCCCCTTTGGTCTAAGGGCTGAGATGAAGAAATTTAAGAAGAGATCCAGGCAGAGTTCCACCCTGCCCCCAGTGCCTGAAAGACCGTGTTCATCTTGAGAAAGGGCCTCTTTCCCCTGTCTACTAGGAGAAACCCAAGCTGAGCCTATGTGGCAGCCTGGGCACATTGCTGGCAGCAGAGGAGGCGATGCACATCCCAGCCATGTGCCTTTCTCTACCGTACATCTTCCTCCTATCAGCTGCTCAGTAGAAACCCACAGCTCATTTCCTCCCTCATGTCCCTTCTTTAGGACATTGTCGTGCCTTTGCTGGGATGCTGCATGACAACATTGTGCCCCTCAGCTTCAAGGATTCCTCTGGGTAAACCCAGAGCATGCATGGACTAATTGTTTTTCCCTTAGTTTTTCTGTCTCTTTCACTTCTGTGTGCCTGTCCCCAGGGACATATCCTACAATGACAACAGAAAATAGAATGCTCCCCCTATCTTAAAGTTTTAAACTCATTGTTTCACGTACTTAACAATCAAGGGTATAACTCATTGCCGTTAGTGCTACCTGATGACATGACATTTTGTCTGGAACCCCATGAGGTAAGAACTGCCTTAAGGTTAGATAGAAAACCTTAAACAGCCACTATAGGAGAAACAGCTAGAGCAGCTAGAGCAGACACAGATCTATCCCTTCATGTTACCTCCCTATGACACCAAGCTCAGGCAGTTTTATGACCAGTCCGAAACTTGTAAGACCAGCTAATAACTTCAGCTTTCAAATTACTTCAGAGTTTAGAATATAATGGTTTTCAGCCTACAAATCACAATCCAAGAGAACCTAGACAACAATGAGGACCCTAAGAGAGACATACATGAAACTAATCTACATGGGAAGTAGTAAAAGACAAGATCTCCTGAGTAAATTGGGAGCATGGGGATCATGGGATAGGGTTGAAGGGGAACAGAGAGGCAGGGAGGGGAGGAGAGAAAAATGGAGAGCTCAGTAAAATCAATTAAAAAAAAGAATATAATGGTTTCAAGGTTTCGTTAAAGTCGCTTGAAATCTTTATATTCTAAAATGATAATATCTTTAAAATATTTTAAAATATATTTTTTAAAAAAGTCCATATTTCAAAAATACATGTGATCCTTTGGAGGACTCCAGGAATATCACTTCATAAAATGTAAATTTTTGCTCTGGCAATAGCCCACAGTGAGGATTTAGGTAAAACTCATTTCACACAATAATTCATAACTAGTTAAAAATCTATAGCCAGTATTCACTGATGCTGTTCAGTTCTGTAGCTTCCAATCACATGTGGCTATTTAGCTTTGTAATTAGAGGCTTATTTCTTTAGCCACTTCAGCCCTATTTTAAGCTTTATTTGACAGTGCTTTTGGTAACACTCTACAATCAGATTCAAATTATAGAATTGTCAGATTTATTGAGTTCTTCTAAAACACCTTTTACTATTTAAAGTTTTCATATGTATTATCTTAATTATTCTTCTTAAGATATAAGATACTAAGTATCATCATCTTTCCCATTTCATGCCTGTGCAATCAGAGGGACAATCAGAAACAGGTAATAAATCAAACTTGGCATAATTTTTAAGGGATTCTGTCAAGGGCAGAAATCTAGGAAACCTGACTCAGGAAACACAGTTTTAGCTGGGAAAATGTAGATCATCTCTGTGATAATGCCAAATGAAGGCAGACAAGATAAAATGCTGTTAGAGCAAATAACTAGTCACTAGGGAAAAGTTACCTTAGATATGCACATTGTTTAAAAGGCACAGTCTTAAATTCATGAAATGAAAGATACAGTTGAGAAAATCAAATATACAAAAGCGTTAGGACAATGTAGCATCTGAACACTTGGAGTCAGGAAGCGGGAGCGGTTCCTAAGCAAAACCAACAAGTCAGAACCTAAAAGAGACGTCTTGCAATGGTGACTGTGCACAATAAAACCTGCTGGGAGAAAGTAAAACCATGTAAGCAGGGCTGAAGATCAGTAACACAACAGAGGAAAGCATTTGAAGAATTAATGTCAATACCTATGAACAGGCCACAGAAATCTGTTTGCAAAGGAAAAACAACTTGGTCAAAAATAAGAGAAGGATGTAGACGGGAAAGAAATTTGGAGAAATGCAAGGACTGTGAATGTATCTCAGAGGTAGAGTTCCTGCCTAGTATGCTCACGGTATTGGGTTCAATGCCCGGTACCTCCCGCCTCATACTGAAGAACACAGACAACTAACAAATGTATGAAAGATTTTCAAACACACAGATGACAAGAAAATGCAAAGTAAAAGAAAGTACCATAATTTCTATATTGGGTTGAGACATTCCAAAAGGTGATTCTATACAATGGCAGAGTGTGGGAACATGGGCATTATTGACAATGGCATGAACTGAAACATAGTCTAAGAAATAATACTTTTCAATTTTTAATTGAAGATGTCTGTAGCCCAGCAGTTCCATATGTGGGTGGATCTCTCCCCCATAGCAAAGATATGTGGAAAGGGCTAGTCCTTGGATATCAAAACCGCCTACGAGCTGGAAATGTGTAAGTAGCATAAATGCCTTTCAAGGAAGAAAGGATTAAGTAAACTGGTGTCCCCCAAAGGATGGCGTGACGACTTGTCTTCAGAAGACTGAGACATGTATCAGGCACTTGGAGCTAGCAGTAAGAAATATTCTTGTATGAAAAACCAATCCAAAACAAAACAGAGCCCTTCTCTGAACCCTCTAATTTGTCTATGTTCACGTGAGACAATGGCAAAAGGCTATACGAAGAAATACCCCAAGGCATCCCAGTTATCTTTGAGAAGTGTGACTTCAGACAGAGTTGCAGGAAAATGTCTCTTTTCCCACCTTATTTTTAAGCATTGTTTTAATGTTTTATGAAAGAATGTATTATGTGATCAGCCAAATAAAAAGGGTAAATTCACAACAATACATTTATTTATTAAGTAATTTATTTTTATAATGCTGTATTTAATAACTGCAGCTTTGGGGAATGAAACCTAGGACCTGTACATGCCCGGCATGGGTTCTAGTACTGAACTACATCCCCAGACTCAATGAATGGACTTAGTTAAAGGTAATTCTCAGAATCTGTGTCTTGGTCATTTAGTTCTGTTTATGTTTTCGTGGGACAGACAGTTCATTTGTGAACAAAGAGGAATGAGAGTATCAGAAGAATAGCTGGTCTGGGTGTCTGCTGCAGACAGAAAAACAAAGCTGACGCCAATAGATTTGACTGCTGGGAGGAGTCCTGGACACAGGATCCTTTAAACTCCTCTTGTTCTTATCGAATTGTAGAACCGCCTGCTGCTTCAGGGTGGGGTGGCTTGTAGATTTGACCGTTTTTTCGATTCTCAGTGATAATACTCAGTCTTTCTTATCTTAAAAGTCTCCTGTAGTGTGGTCTAAAGCAATTCCTGATTGTGAAGAATCAGGCCTGCTAAACTCAGCAGTGCTTGCAGTGTCTTCCAGGGGTTCCTCAAGATCAGGACATCCTCTCCTGAACCTTTGAGGGCAATAATCTGTTTATAATAACTCCAAAAGGTTCTGATCTTTTCCATTACTATTCCTTAATAAATTTATGGCAGAATTTTTCAGAGTTCATATGCTATGTGGTGATGTCATTTCTCTGTGACTAATGGAACCAGTAGCTGAGTATTCTTGTGGCTTAAATATCTCTCAGTTTAATCTCTGATAGGAAAGAAATTGACATATATAATCCACAGTGAAAGAAAAAATAATCTCCTTGGAGACTTGTGATTTGTGATGTTTAATCGTCACTGTCAACTTGACTGTATTTAGAAATACCTAAGAAACACACAACTAGGTTTAGCAAAAGTTCAGCTGAACAGCAATGAACCACCATGGATGTGAGAAGTATTATCCTATGGTCTCTCAGATGCTAGGATGAATAAAAATAAAGAAGAAGGAGGTGGAGGAGGAGGTGGAGGAGAAGGAGGAGGAAAGAAAGGAAGAGAGAGAGAGAGAGAGAGAGAGAGAGAGAGAGAGAGAGAGAGAGAGAGAGAGAGAGAGAGAGAGAAAGAAAGAAAGAAAGAAAGAAAGAAAGAAAGAAAGAAAGAAAGAAAGAAAGAAAGGTCCCTCGTAGTCTCAGGTCCCTGGTTATGGCACTATTAGAGAGGTTTAGTTGGTACAGTCTTAATAGATAAGTACACCTCAGGGGCAGGTGCTAAGATTAAACTCTTTGTTCTCCCTGCTTTGTGTTTCGGGTTAAGGATGTAAGCTCTGAGAATCCTGCTCAGACTCCCATGCCTGCCACACGCTGCCACTACTCCTTCCCTCAGGAGGGACTCTTCTTCCTCTGGAACCTTGAGCCCAAAATAAACTCTTCTGTATTTGCCTTGCTCATGGTATTTTATCACAGCAAGAGTAGAGGAACTAATATGCCAGCTGAGTACCAATGTACCACTCACTGCTTCCTTACGGAGGGAGGATACTGTGTAGCAAGCTGCCTTCTGCTCTTGCTGACATAGCTAGAGACCCTCTTACCAGATAACATCTTCCCAACTAGGATGTGCCAATCTGTATGTCAAAATAAGCTCTTCATTATCTAGGTTTCCTTTGTCAGTATTTCATCAAAGCAGGAAGACTGTAGCCAACAAAGAATGCAAAGTTCTGTAATCCAAATGTTTAAATAAAACTAGTTGACAGCATTCTTAGAGTGCATTTTGACTTTATTGCAATGTGTTTGATTTCTGTCCTTACAATCTTCCCAATCATTGCGTAGGAACCATACAATGAAATTCATTTGTACAAGGTAAATATAAAAGACCAAAAAAAAATCTGTCTTTAATATTGAAGAATAGAGTCAATCCACCAGAGCAGGGTTACCCCAGATTACTTACACAGACCATATAATGCAGTTGTCTGTAGCCCCCTTTCCAGTAATCACATGATTGACTATGTTCCTCTCCCCATTGAATGACACTAAAGAAAGAAATCCATGAGGATTGTCTTCAATTAGATGAGATTTCACTCATTTAATAAAATATTTCTCAGAATAATACTCCTTTGTAAAACTACCTCTTCTGTGCTTATTCTGGGCTCTTTTACATGCTGTGTGAATACTTGCTATGAGAAATTCAGATGATGCTCAAACACATCTTTGTGCCCAGTAAAATAAAACTATGTGTTTGAAATAAGAAGAATTTGTAGTATGGGAATTTATATATATATTAAATTAAAGTAAACTAATAAATTAATTTATTATAATTATTAAAACATGATATATAATAATATAAAGTAAAAATAATTTACTTTAAAGTATTTACAAAAGTAAAAAATATTTATGTTTTTAACAACATCAATAATAGTGATTGGTTAGAGAAAATACTTTTCTTTTAGGCACTGATTGGTAGAATATTCTAAATAAAGGAGCACTTTAATTCTTTCTGGGCATATAGGTAGCACACACACAAACATATTAATACATACACACATATATATGCATATATCCCTTAAACATATGTACATATACCAACAACAGTGCTTTATAGCACCTCTACACAACATTTCTACACAACAACACTGCTTTATAAAGATAGTTATTTCATTATTTATTTTGAGTGGCATTCAGAGTCTTCCAAACATTTAAATATAATAGGTTCTCAATGCTAAAATTATACACATTTTCAGTTAATTCCTTTTGGAATGTATTTCCTATTTTCATGGCATTTTTTTCTTGCATCTCTTGAATTCTCATTTTTCTCTGTGATAAATTCTACTTTCATGAGTACCTCTGTATCTGGTCTTTCAATGCATCTGTAATTACACTAGATGTTTTTAGCGAACACCTATATTTTCATATGATAAAACACTTCAAATTAATTAAATCACGTTACACCCCACAAGGAGTATTCGAGAATACCTATTTCCTCACACTCTTGCTTATTATTCTGAACAATTCTATTCCATCTGCCATCTGGTAGATGAAATATAATTTCTTAACCAATTCATCTATTTCTAATATAGTTAAGAAATCAAGCCAAATAGGGTCATGTAAGAATTACTGGATGAGGACAAGGACATATCATCAGCATTAGAGACCTCATTTCTTTGCTCATACATTTACCGTCGTGTGAAGAAATCATGTCTCATTTCCTAAGCCATCTGTTTGTCTTCCCATTAGGTCAACCCTAATCCCTTAACGCCCAGGATGGTATTGTGTGGGCGAATGAACGTACTTTTCCTTCCCATAAAGGGAGTGGGAAATGCTGCCATTTAACATGGTATAATTAAGTAGAACACGTTAGAAGCAGTACGAGGAGTGAAGAAATATTATTCTAATGGGCAAGAGGAATGACTTTCTCACCACTACGATCCTATTGGCCATGAATGATTGGCCTATAAACCATTCCCTGCTGTGCTGAGTCAAACAGTCAGATATTTTTAACTCTGGCTTCCTTTTTTTTTCTTTTTTTGTTCTAACTGCCTAATTGGATTTTTCTAAGCTGCTATTAGACAGAAATAGAAAACTGGCACTGCAGGAAGGCTCCCCATATGCTATTATGATGTTTCCATAGTTTTGCTAGATTTAATCACATTTCATTCATAAAGATTAGCTAAAAATTAAGAAGGAAACAGATTGTTCCCAAATGAACTGGCAAGAACACCCCAGTAGCTTCTGACCTGGCAGAGGCTTGATGGGGCGGAAGGAAAACGTGTTTTCTCGTAACCAAAGTAACCAGAATTCCCCCAAGGTAAAAAAAGAAGCCTTAAGCTGGCTGTCACACATCCTCCCCACACTGCAGGTATGAGTTGTGCCTTTCTTTTCTTCTTTTTATTATTATTGTATTAGTGTTATATTTTTGTTGGACAGCAACACTTGAAAGTTACCTGGATTATCCCATCCCAGGTGCAATCAAGTTCTGACGGCTTTCTTTCCCCAAACTGTGTTATGAATTTTTTTTTTTTTTGTAAAATGAATGGTAGTTTTCCTTCCTCTGGTATCTCCATATTAGGTAGGAAATGAGCACACAGTAATATTCCCCACACTGGTGAGACCGCTGAAGTTGTTGTCATGCACTGTCGTCCAGAGGAGAAGGATGATGGGCTCAGCCATTTCAGTAAATCACGGCTCTCCTGTCACTGTAACTAGGGTATGATCATTGCTGTGGAGGGTACTGTTCCCATGATACCAGTTCTAAGCAGCTACAAGGAACAAAGGAAGTCACCAAGACTTAAGGAGAGAGTAGGAAGACAGCCCGTCCTCTTTAGATGTCTCCATGTGCTATGACATCAAGACACCAGTTTTGTAAAATTTGAGGAATTCAGAGAGGTATTTTATTCTCAATAATCTTGATTTTTCCTTCAGCTGCTTTGCCCTCCTTTGTTTATCCAGCAGGCAGGTCATAGTGAATATTTCATAACTGATTTTTTTGTTATTGAGTTTCTGTAGTCCCTTGCATATTCCATGTATGAATCCCTTTTCAGATGAGTAGGGACAAATATTTTCTTCCATTCTATCAGCTGTCAATTTACTTTGATAACCGTGTCCTTGGTTGTATAGTTTGATATAATTCCATCTATCTATCGCCCATGCTTTTGAGGTGTTATTCAAAACACTTCTACCCTTTGTAATGACAATGTTTCAGGGAGCATGGTCCTTAGCAGAGGCTGGGAATGTGGGGGACTCACAGGGGTTGGGAAACGTAGACCAATGGGCAAAAGTTAGGGTGACCCAGGAGAAGTGCGGGTGTGTTATCTCACAGTGGGATGGCAACAGATCAGGAGAAAGAAATTAAAATGTTTCTACCACAAAGAAATGAGAAGTGTTTAAAGAAAAATATTTGATGACCATATACATTCTTATGTGCACAATTATAATGTTTGTATTTATGAGGTAAAACAAATTTCAAATAAAATGTGTATTATTTAAATGGGGCATGATGTTATTCACCTCTCATTTCAGCATTTGGGAGGCAGAGGCAGGAGGATTTCAAGTTGAAGGGCCAGTTTGCATTCTATCATGAGACTCTCTCTCTCTCTCTCTCTCCTCTCTCTCTCTATATATATATATATATATATATATATATATATATACATATATATACATATATATGTGTGTGTGTGTGTAAACTGAACATACACAGGAATATACATACATATATATACACATACATACTGTGTGTGTGTGTGTGTGTGTGTGTGAGAGAGAGAGAGAGAGAGGAGAGAGAGAGGAGGAGGAGAGGAGAGAGGAGGAGAGAGATTTTAAGATGTATCCCTCTATGGCTTTTGTATTGAAAAGCTTCCCAGGGAGGCTATATAGACTGAAACCTGTTCAATAGGAAAATGCAGATACTGTTTGGCTTTCCAGGATAGTTAGCGTAGGAGGTAGATAAGTGGCTGAAAACAGTGTACCAAAAAAAAAAATTACATTATTAAATGGTGTTTCAGTCGCCTGGTAATAAAACTGGTTCTACTAGTTTAAAACACCGTCAGTCCCTATATTTTTTTTTATCATATTTAATTTGCATATCCTTTATTTTTTATTTCTCAAAATCCAGATAAGTGTAGTTCTCACTCCTTATCAAGGAAACTTCTCCTTGCAGCAGAGACCACTGCAATAAAATACAACCACTCAAAATGCAGAATTGTGGAGCCCAGTTCCAATGGACACGCCTACAAAACACTTCTGTACCTAAGTCTTAGGGAACACAGCAGAAAAAGGGTCAGAAAGACTGTAGGAGTCAGAGAGAGGATCAGAGGTTTTTTCTCTGGGATTCTATATCCTAGTAATGTCAGAAGCTACACTCATTAAGTCTCACCAACATGACTGTCTTGTAGACATAGGCTGAAAAAAAAGTAACAACACTAGACATGCCAACAATCACCAGGCCTCAGTCCTACACTAAAGAAGTACAGGGGACAAAGGAATGCTGGGAGTGGGAGAAATGGTCTTTTCCAAGGAAGTTCATACCAATTGGTTGTCCAATACCAAATAAACAGCCCAGAAAACATACATATGGGTAAGTTTATTCATAATGAGCAGGTTATATTTTAGAATATATATATATACACACATATATACATACATACATACATATACACACACATATATGCATATAACAAAGATTAACTAAAGACTTCAGGGGTTTGAAAGAGAACAAGGAGGGGTATATCGGAGGGTTTGGAAAGAGGGAAAGGAAGAGGGAAAATGATGCCATTATATTTTGAAACTTTTTTAAAGCAAAGAAAATAATCTCGCCAATGGGATATCATCTTTACTAAGTCAGTTGGTAACTCACAAGCTCCCAGTGCACAGTCCCAGGATTTCCAGGCTCTGATGGTCAGTGCTATTCTAGCTCCTTAGGCACAGTTCAAGGGGTGAATCACATTGACCGGCAATGCTTCTTCTCCTAAAGATCCACACACAAAGACCAAGGCTCAGCCTGTTCCTCTTGCCACTCACAATGCAGCAGAGGTCACACTACTTTCAACCACACAATGGAGCCAAAGAACATGCCTGCATTTTATTCCTCGGATTGAGAAAAAGAAAGAAAAAGAAAGGGTTATCTTCTCATCTTCAATCCCTGTCTAAAAAGCTGAGTTGCTACCACAAGAGTATCATCCAGCTCAACTTCTGCTTCTCAGATGATCAGAGAAGCACCTCAGAAAAGAAAATAAGTGTTGAATTATATTCCACCCACTGAGTGAGGTCTCCAAAGCAACACATATTGACTGTATGTTAGCATTTTAGAAGTGGATCAGTGCAGGAATATTTCAAATACATGAAAAAATTAAGACCACTTTTTTTCTTATTTGAAACAGTCTTATAGTACAGCTGCTCTCAAACTTAGCATCCTCCTGCCTCTGCCTACCAAGTGCTGGGATTTCAGTTGTGGGTTACTACACCCGGCCTAAAAGTATCTAAGGGAAAAGTGATAACATTCTTACCAATGCTTTAGTGTCTTTCCTTCTGATATCCCTGCACATCTATATTGATTTACCTAACAATACTCATATTTCTCACATGATTAGTTACCCTAAAAAACAGAGTAAAGAGTGCATAGTATTTATTTGCCAACAACAAACCATTCGATTTTTTTTATTTATTTATTTTTTTCTTTTTTTTTTCTCATGGTTTATTTTTTTTTATATTTAAAAATTTCCATCTCCTTCCCTCCTCCTCCCCCCTCCCTCCGCTCCTCCTCCCCCTTCCCTCCCCTCCTTCTCCCCCTTCCCTCCCCTTCCCTCCACCCATACCTCCCCTCCCTCCCTCTCAAGGCCAAGGAGCCATCAGGGTTCCCCACTCTATGCTAAGTCCAAGGTCCTCCCAACTCCCCCCAGGTCCAGGAAGGTGATCGACCAAGCTGAGAAGGCTCCCACAGAGCCCGTCCATGCAGAAGAAACAGAGCCCAGCGCTGCTGCCTTATGCCTTTGTTTCCATTTGTTTCCCACACCAAAACTCATGCTACTAATCATTGCTACAGATTTAATCGCAAACAAATTTTCAATTAAGTAAATAATTGAAAATATGTTTGCTAGAATGAAATATTTTTACTTCTAAGTGATAGATTTCAGATGAATTTACAAAAATTTCACAAGATGAATATACATGCAGAACTCACAGAAAAGGTAGCAAGAGAATTAAAAAATTCTACCCTAATTATAATTCACAATCTAAATGTATTCTTATAATTTATGGAAGCTATAGTTAATGCTTTAAAATGTCCTCTAACATCTCGGGCAATTTAGTATGGATTTTTAGAAGCACGACTTCTCACAATTCATTATCAATAAACTATCACCCTTAATTTTCAAATGAGGGAGGTACAGTGTTTCGATAACCATAGGTATTTTTTTTTATCAATACCAAAAATCCCCTTCAGTACTTAACCAAAATGAAGGAAATGAGCTCTCTCGGTGACAATAAAAATAATTAGTGCCTCTCTACATGAGCATTCTACTTTTATTCATTAGTGTATGACCCATGGACTAAGCAAAGCAATATGTTCATGTAAAACATTTTATATGATGCAATAATTAAGACAACTTTGTTAAAACAGAGGTTCTGCCATGCCTCTCTTCTACATCAAAATCTCCCATTGGTTTGATATCAGGTGCCGAGAAAGAGTTCTCTTTGCAAACAAGTGCCAACCTAACCCACATTTCTCCACTCGCCTGTGTTGATTTTAGTCCCACCTCATCCAGCTGGCCACAGAGGTCACCCTACTGCTGTTGTTCAAGGGTACTAAGCCCATTTCTATCTTTGAACTTCTCACTCAACCTCCTGGAACAACCTTCTCTATATCCATGTTGGTGACTTGCCTAATCGCTTCAAATCTTTACTAAATACATTATAGTCTTAATGACCCAAAACATTCCTTGTATGTATCCCAACGTACAATAGTTCCTTTTTCTTTGGCACTTGCTATTAGGCATCACCAAAGAACTATCCATGGAGATTACTGGATGAATGCGTGGACACGGGTGTGGTCTCTATGTAGTCTCTGTTTCTGATTGGAGGTCCAAGTACACAAATGTAAATTGCATCAGGACAGAAATGACTGCATTATTCCCTGCTCCATCCTTAGTGTACAGCTACATGATTGTGCTACAGCAACCACAATGAACTTAGTGAATGAATGCATGAACAATGATGAATGAAGGGATGAACCAGATAGGACAGAAAAGGTCGTTACTGCAATTGTGTTCATCTATGGAAGTGTGCCTCTAGAACGTCAACATTCCCAACCCTGTCTGCCTTGACTCCCTTCTCTGTCACCATTGGTCAGTCTTCCTGTCTCATTCTCCCTTGGCTTTCATCTGGTCCTTTGAAAGAAAGTCCACAGTTCTTTAAGACACCAACTCTATGGTATCAGGAGAGATCCTGAATAGGGAGTCAGTTTTATAGCCAGTGACAGAAGCCAAGTTTCAGTGTTTGCTACACAGAGCCAGTCACCCCTTGCAATTTGAGGGTCACACATGGGTTCAATAACACCAACTATGTTAATGGCCTTCATAGCACATTGTGGAATGTTAAGAAAGGAAAGTTTTGAAAGTATCTTGAAGCACCTTAAGGTTTTTTATCATAGTGTAGAAAATTATAAGAGAATCCTTATTACAAATAGACAAGAATGAGAGAGAGAGAGAGAGAGAGAGAGAGAGAGAGAGAGAGAGAGAGAGAGAGCATGTGCAGCAAGAAAGAGAGTGATTAGTCTTGCTGTTGTGGAACCCAGGTTGACTTTTTAAGGTCCCTTGAACTTATGATGTAGGGTTGAGTTTTAACTGCACAAGAAACCCATACATATAGTTGAATTTGACAAATTTAGGCATCATTATTTTCTATGGTCTATTTATAGCCAGAGGATTTGGAATTTTCCCTTTACTGTTTATGAGCGCCAAGTAATATGTCACTCCTATGTGTAAGATCCAGATTTTAGGAATTAATGGGATATTTAAAAGCACACCAGGTCTGACAACAGAACTCAAAATGCAATGGACCGGTTCATGAGAAGGTAAGTTTCTCCTCATAAGATGAACTGTTATGGATATAATGTGGGCATCAGGGAGAGGGTTAGAAAAATGATTATGAAATATTTGGGTGCAGATTCCATGTTACTTGCAAAAGAAAGCAGTTAAAAAAAAACTGTGTCATGCTTGTGTGCTGTCTGGATCAATGGTCCTCAATCTTCCTAATGCTGTAACCCTTTACACAGTTTCTCATGCTGTGGTGACCCCCAACCATAAGATTATTTTGTTGCTACTTCATAACTGTAGCTTTGCTACTGTATTAATTTTAATGTAAATACTTGTGTTTCCCAATGGTCTGATGCAGCCCCTGTGAAAGGGTCATTTGCTTACCCACGGGGGCACGACCCACAGATTGAGAACTGCCAGTTAAGAGCTATGGTGGCACAATTGGCAAACTGGTGGTCTTTCAGTAATTCAGTCTAGAGTCTGTTTAATTGTTCTGGATTAGCCACATTCTTTGATTTATTACC